>NC_053024.1:569187852-569413507 GCF_003073215.2 Triticum urartu | reverse complement strand
GCTTCTTCAACTTGGTTGGCTTCGGCGCTGCAGGCGCTTCATCTGATTCAGCGTCAGCTGCAGGCTCATTCACTGCAGTTCCTTGAACCAAGATACGGGTGATGAGGCCTTCAAGGTTGTAGAAAGGACCGATGACATTGGGTTATGCATCTCGTGTGCCATCAGCCCTTGGTGCTGAGGGACCAGGGTTGAAGTCTAACCCCAAAGTCTTCTTGTTCTGCTTCACTGAGTTCTGGGCAAACTGGAAGTTGCGCTTGAATAGATTGTTGTCATGACACCATAGAAGTGATGAGGGGTGTGCATCAGCAGGCTGTGGCCCACGGACCATGCAGGGATAGAAGCCCTGAGCAATGGCTTCATCTCTGGACCTGGGTAGAAGATTCTTGTATAGGATGTCTCCCCACGGTCTCTTGATGGCGTTTTTCTCAGCATATTCCTGGGTTACAAACCGGTATTTGATCCATTGTTCTGCCCAATATCTTCGAATCCATTGGATTCGGGTCTTGCGCTGATTGTAATCCTCTTCAAGATCTGTCTTGTACAGTTCTGAGAGGTCAGTTGGCAGATCTCTGGATGTTTCTCCACGACGCTTTCTGCCACCCTTCCTTGCTGATTTCTCTGAAGCCATAAACTTTAACTTGAAAGGCTTCAACATGTTCAAAGGCTTCAAAGGTTTTCGCTTGCTGGACCAACAGGAACTGGCTTCGGGAGAGTTTATGTGATGCTGTAAGAATTCTGCAAATGAATGCAGACTATGAGAACCAAAGGATTCTCCCAAGGACATGTACCTGTGACAGCATTAAGGTGCGAGGGAAGGGGAAGAGGTCATATGCATTCTCAGAAGATTTTGAAGATAAATCAGTTTAGAAGACATTGACCTCATCGTGCGAAGACATTCACTCATAGATAAGGAGTTGGTTCCAGATTTGTACGAATCCACAGATCAGTACAAGTGAGGAATCTAACTACTTTGTGAAGCATAAGTGAATATACTAGGCATCTTATGAGATGGAGTATGAGCGAGATCTAACTTGTGTGAATAGAAACTGCTTGTGGTAGAAAGTGACAAATCCATAGGATCAATGGTGCTGTAAAAAGGAAGTTTTATTTACCACACTAAGAACTGCTAAACGGAGTGGAAGATGAGGCCGAGCAGTTCGATCTTCCGTGCCCTAACTTGGCGACAGAGGACACCTACGGCGACGGCGGAGAGGACGAGGTCCGCGGTCGGCGTGAAGACGGCGTCGGAGAGGTTGCGGCAGCGAAGCGCTTCGTCGCCGGCATCGTCGAGGGCTAGCGGTGGCGCTAGGGTTCGTGCGAGAGTGGAAGAGGAGATAATGACCGATGTGAAGTGTGTATTTATAGGTACAGGGGTGGCACTGTGCTATTACACAGGTGCCCCTGGCGATTCGCATCTGAGGAACACGTGGCCATCATGCGGAATTTTGGGGTTTGTTCCACGTCCCACGCACGCCTGGATTGTCGGGTGGTCGTTCCTACTTCTCCGGGTTTGATGTGGAGGAATGAGCATTGAAAACAGACTTAATGGTTGTCTTTGTATCTTCTGCTGACAAGGACGCAGAGAAGACATTCGACAGTTTCAATAGAATGCATGTGATTTGGAGAGATAGAATTTGAGATAGAAAGCATAGAGAGGTTAGGGTCCGATCACATTCACTTAGTTCAAAAGATTCAACAAGAAGACATAGCTATAAGCGAATGCTGTAGAGGACATAACACTAATATATACATATATCTCTATAATCAACATAGTGAAGATAATCATGAAGATATGTTGAGATCGAAGCCAAACCAAATGTGAAGACATTGCAAGGTAACGCCATGAGTGAAACACTTCAAAATAGAACGTTTGGTGGTGGCGTTACCCACCGTATAGGAAGTATTAGACCCAGACACGGCGCACAATTATCGTGGCGCTCCGAAGTCAAATTCCACATTAATGTATTCACACTTAGAACGTATGTCTTCATTGATTGAAGATATACTTTACTTCGTGTGTTGCACATCTAAGTCATCAATATGCATAAGGGTTAGGATGTGTGCCTGATCACAGGAGATTTGAGGATTCCAGGATATTTAGCTCACACCGTAAATTGCAAAATCTCTTTTCATCCAAGGGCTTGGTGAAGATATCTGCCAATTGCTCTTCAGTGTTGACGTGTATGATATCAATATCTTCCTTCACAACATGATCTCTGAGAAAGTGATGACGAATTTCAATGTGCTTTGTCTTCGAGTGCTGAACTGGTTTGTTGGCAATCTTGATGGTGCTTTTGTTGTCGCAGTAAAGTGGCACTTGCTTCAGATGAATGCCATAGTCCTTGAGTGTTTGCTTAATCCACAGAAGCTGAGCGCAGCAAGATCCAGCAGCAATGTATTCAGATTCAGCAGTGGAGAGAGATACACAGTTCTGCTTCTTTGAAGACCAACATACAAGTGATCGTCCCAGAAAGTGACATGTGCCTGATGTAGACTTGCGATCAACTTTGTCACCAGTATAATCAGCATCCGAGAATCCAACCAGATCAAACTCTGAGCCCTTTGGATACCATAATCCTAGAGTTGGGGTGTGAGCCAAATATCGAAGAATTCGCTTCACAGCTAAGTGATGCGACTCCTTTGGTGCCGCTTGAAATCGAGCACACATGCAAACGCTAAGCATAATATCTGGCCTAGATGCACATAGATAAAGTAAAGAACCAATCATGGAGCGGTATACCTTTTGATCGAACTCTTTACCATTGTCGTCGGGGCCCAGATGATGTTTGGCTGGCATTGGTGTTGTGAAGCCTTTGCAGTCTTGCATACCGAACTTCTTCAGGCAATCTTTGAGATACTTCTCTTGAGATATGAAGATGTCGTTGCGTTGTTGTCGTATTTGAAGACCGAGGAAGAACTTCAGCTCCCCCATCATGGACATCTGATATTGCTCTTGCATCATATATCCAAACTCTTCACTGTACTTCTGATTGGTGCAGCCGAAGATAATGTCATCCACATATATTTGGCACACAAACAGTTCACCATCATATGTCTTCGTGAAGAGAGTGGGGTCTAGGGAACCAGGTATGAAGCCTTTGCTCTTCAGGAAGTATTTGAGTGTGTCATACCAGGCCCGAGGGGCTTGTTTGAGGCCATACAGTGCCTTGTTGAGCTTGTATACCATGTTAGGATGTTTTGGATCTTCAAAGCCAGGCGGTTGTGCAACATACACTTCTTCTTCAATCTTGCCATTGAGAAAAGCACTCTTGACATCCATTTGATATAGAAGTATGTTATGATGATTTGCATAGGCCAGCAGTATGCGTATGGCTTCAAGTCTAGCCACAGGAGCAAATGTTTCATCGAAGTCAATGCCTTCCACTTGAGTATATCCTTGAGCAACGAGACGAGCTTTGTTTCTGACAACTTGACCATGCTCATCTTGCTTGTTGCGGTATATCCATTTGGTGCCTATTATATTGTGCTTCCGTGGATCAGGACGCTTAACCAGTTCCCATACATTATTCAGCTCAAACTGTTGAAGCTCTTCTTGCATAGCTTGAATCCATTCAGGTTCCATGAAGGCTTCTTCAACTTTCTTGGGTTCTGTTATTGAGACGAATGCGAAGTGCCCACAGAAATTTGCTTGCTGAGTTGCCCTTGAACGAGTGAGTGGACCGGGTGCATTGATGTTATCAATTATTCTTTCAATCTGCACTTCATTGGCAACACGAGGATGTACGGGGCGAAGATTTTTCTCTTGCTGATCATTGTCGTTGTTAGAGGGAATGTCTTCAGGCTGAGCATTGTCTTCATGTTGATCAGGTGCTGAGATGATAAGTTATTCTTCAGGATGAGCTTCAGAAGGTATAATTTCTCCAGTTCCCATTAGCTTGATTGATTCACTGGATGGAACTTCATCTAGCACATTTGGCAGTTGCTCTCTTTGTGAACCGTTGGTCTCATCGAACCGCACATCCACCGTTTCAACCACTTTGTAATGAAAGAGATTGAAGACTCTGTAGGAGTGCGAATCCTTTCCATATCCAAGCATAAAACCCTCATGTGCTTTTGGTGCAAATTTTGAGGTGTGATGTGGGTCCTTGATCCAGCACCTGGCGCCAAATACTCTGAAGTAACTGACATTTGGCTTCTTGCCAGTAAGGAGCTCATAAGATGTCTTGTTCAGAAGCTTGTGAAGATAAACACGATTGATTGTATGGCATGCAGTATCAATGGCTTCGGGCCATAATTTTCTTGGAGTCTTGTATTCATCTAGCATCGTTCTGGCCATCTCAATGAGTGTTCTGTTCTTGCGTTCGACGACGCCATTCTGCTGTGGCGTGTACGGGGCCGAGAATTCATGTGTGATCCCCAAGGTATCAAGATATGTATCAAGGCCAGTGTTCTTGAATTCAGTGCCATTGTCACTTCTGATGTGCTTTATCTTGGCGCCATAATTGTTCATAGCTCGATTGGCGAAGCGTCTGAAGACATCCTGCACTTCAGTCTTGTAAAGGATTATGTGCACCCAAGTATATCTAGAATAATCATCAACAATGACGAAGCCATAGATACAAGCAGTAGTAGTAAAAGTTGAGTAATGAGTGGGACCGAAAAGATCCATGTGAAGCAGTTCGAAGGGTCGAGTAGTGGTCATGATTGTCTTGAAGGGATGTTTGGCCCTCGTCATCTTTCCTGCCTCACAGGCACCGCATAAGTGATCTTTCTTGAACTTGACGCCCTCGATGCCTATGACATGCTTCTTCTTTGCCAGGGTGTGGAGGTTCCTCATGCCAGCATGCCCAAGCCTCCGATGCCAGAGCCAACATTCTGAAGCTTTTGCTAGAAGACATACGGCAAGCTGTGGTCCTGCTGAGAAATCTACCACGTACAAATCATCTTTCCGATACCCTTCAAACACTAGAGACTTGTCAGATTCCATTAGAACAAGGCAGCGATATTTTCCAAATATTACGATCATGTTTAAATCGCAAAGCATTGAGACAGACATTAAGTTTAAGCCAAGGGATTCAACAAGCATGACTTTATCCATGTGTTGATCCCTTGAGATTGCAACTCTACCTAGACCCAATACCTTACTTTTACTAGTGTCAGCAAATGTGATGTGGCTCTTGTCGGATGGACGTAAGGTTGAGTCCATAAGAAGACTTCTTTTGCCAGTCATGTGATTTGTACACCCACTATCAATAATCCATTCTGAAGACGCTAGTGTCGTACCCTACAGTACAGTTAGGGGGATAGGCTTCACGAAGAGAATTGTGAAGCAAAAACATTTGACGAACCAGTGGGTTATGAAAGCTTAGATCCAGATTAGGACTAATAGGGAGAGTAGCATGCGATTCAGGAACGAAGTACATAGTAATGCCATTCGGGCATTTGATCTTGCATCCTACAAGATGTTTAAGGTCCCCAGCAATAGCGTCAGATGATTTTGGTTTTCTGCTGGAGACCTTTCCCTGCAAAAGAGAGTTAAGCTTTCTTAGCCACCCACATCTTCAAGGGTGGCTTAGAAGCAATAAGTCTAAGTGCAGCATATGAGAACTTTGGCTTTGGAGCCCTAGCAAACAGTCTTGCAGGCGGACAATAGTACTCATAAGAATAAGCAGAATAGTTCTTGGTCTTATGAACATGACGGTTTGATGAACCGCTCTCATATTCATATGCCTGAGTATGATTTCCCTGCAAAACATTTGCGTTAGTGCGACTCAGGTGAGTCCTCTGTCTGTATGAAACCTTTGGACCGTATGAAGCCTTTGGTCTGAGGTTTGTCTTCTTCAAGTGAGGTGTCATGATGACATTCACAGGAAGATTCTCCAGACACCTTTTCGGAACCCAGATCTTCTTCATAGGCGGTCCATTCCTGCAGTTAGTACCAATGTACCTGGAAAACACTTCACCATTCTGATTCTTAAACAGTTTATAGTTTGCATCAAGAGATTCATCAATGATAATGGGGTTAGCACAAGTGAAGCCAGATAGATTGGATGGATCAGCTGAAGGTTCCTTTGCAGCAACCCATGTGTTTTGGGGTACTGCTCAGGTTTCCAGTAAGAGCCATCAGCATTCATTTTCCTTACAAACCCAACACCCTCTTTCCTCGGGTTTCGGTTCAATATCTGCTTTTTGAGAACATCACATAGTGTCTGATGCCCTTTAAGACTTTTGTACACCCCTGTTTCAAGCAATGTCTTCAACCTAGCATTCTCATCAGCAATAGCAGTGGTATCCTCAGCAGAGGGGTTAGTTACCACATCAATAGTTGAAGATATTGCAACAGTAGCAGCAGTAGAACATTCAGCAACAGAAGTAGCATTATCACGCTCAATGCATTTAAGACATGGTGGTTCAAATCCTTCCTGAGCGGAACTGATCTGTTCGGCGCGAAGTGACTCGTTTTCCTTTTGAAGATCTTCATGAGCCGCTCTCAATTTCTCAAGATCTTGCTTCCTTTGAAGATAATCATAGGAAAGCTTTTCATGAGTTGTTGAGAGAGTTTCATGACGACTTTCAAGTTCCTGATACTTAACGTGAAGATTTTTGATGTCTTCAATTAAGGATTCAGATCGAGTCATTTCAGCACCCAACAGATCATCGCTTCTGTCTAACAGTTTTTGAATATGTTCCATAGCTTTCTGTTGTTCAGTTGCAATTTTAGCAAGTGTTTTGTAGCTGGGTTTTGAACCACAATCGGAGTCATCGTCACTAGATGTTTGATAGTGAGTAGTGCGTGTGTTTACCTTGGCACCGCATGCCATGAAGCAGTAGGTAGGAGCAGAGTAGTCCTTCTCATTTGCATCGGTGTTGGTGGTGAGGTCATTGTCTTAAGTGTTGAAGATGGACTTGGCAACGTATGATGTAGCCAGACTCGCAATGCCAGAATCGGACTCCTCCTCGGACTCCACCTCCGCCTCCTCAGAAGCGGACTCCTCCTCTGAATCCATTTCCTTGCCAACAAACGCACATGCCTTGCCAGATGAGCTCTTCTTGTGTGATGAAGACTTTGAGGAAGACTTGGAAGAAGACTTTGAGTATTTCTTCTTCTTCTTGTCGTCAGAGTCATATTCCTTGCTCTTCTTCTTCTTTCTGTTCTCATTGTCCCACTGCGGACACTCAGAGATGAAGTGACCAGTTTTCTTGCACTTGTGACATGTTTTCTTCTTGTACTCATGAGCAGAAGCTTCATCATTCCTTGAGCTTGATCGTGAAGACTTTATGAAGCCTTTCTTCTTGGTGAATTTTTGGAACTTCTTCACAAGCATAGCAAGTTCCTTTCCAATGTCTTCAGGATCATCAGCACTGCTGTCAGATTCTTCTTCAGATGAGGAGACAGCTTTTGCCTTGAAGGCATGAGTTTGCCCATAGTTTGGACCGTAGATATCTCTTTTCTCAGAAAGCTGAAACTCATGTGTGTTGAGCCTCTCAAGTATGTCAGACGGATCGAGTGTCTTGAAATCAGGACATTCTTGAATCATCAGGGCTAGGGTGTCAAACGAACTGTCAAGTGATCTCAGTAGTGTCTTGACGACTTCATGCTTGGTGATCTCAGTAGCGCTGAGGGCTTGAAGCTCATTCGTGATGTCAGTGAGTCGGTCAAATGTGAGCTGGACATTCTCATTGTCATTTTGCTTCAAGCGGTTGAAGAGGTTGCGAAGGACACTGATTCTCTGATCTCTCTGGGTTGAGATGCCTTCATTGACCTTGGAGAGCCAGTCCCAGACCAGCTTAGATGTTTCCAAAGCACTCACACGGCCATACTGTCCTTTGGTCAGATGACCACAGATGATATTCTTAGCAGTAGAGTCCAGTTGAACGAACTTCTTGACATCAGCGACAGTGACACCTTCTCCAGCCTTGGGAACGCCGTTCTTGACGACATACCATAGGTCGACGTCAATGGCTTCAAGATGCATGCGCATCTTATTCTTCCAGTAGGGATATTCAGTTCCATCGAAGACGGGGCACGCGGCGGAGACTTTAATTATCCCTGCAGTCGACATATCTAAAACTCCAGGTGGTTAAACCGAATCACACAGAACAAGGGAGCACCTTGCTCTGATACCAATTGAAAGTGCGTTATATCGACTAGAGGGGGGGTGAATAGGCGATTTTTATGGAAGTCTTCAAAACGTGGAAGTTATGAAGACAAACAGTAGAGATAAGCCTATTAGTATGCAGCGGAAGGTAGACTACACTAGGCAAGCCATAGTCAAGTATTCAATAGAGTGAAAGCACAATGACAATTAGCTGCAATGTAGTAAGGATCAGATAGGAAGATTTTATGAAGCCAAACAGAACAAGCAGTCACCCAGTGAAGATAAAAGATAGTGCAATCATACAAAGACTTCACAAAGAGTAATTGTATGTAAGAGAAGGGAAGGATGAAACCAGTGACTCGTTGAAGACAATGATGTGTTGGACCAGTTCCAGTTGCTGTGACAACTGTACGTCTAGTTAGGGCGGCTAGGTATTTAAACCTGAGGACACACAGTCCCGGACACCCAGTCCTGAACACGCAGCTCAGGACACCCAGTCCTCACCGTATTCCCCTTGAGCTAAGGTCACACAGACCTCGCCCAATCACTCTGGTAAGTCTTCAAGGTAGACTCCCAAACCTTCACAGACTTCGTTCACCGGCAATCCACAATGTCTCTTGGATGCTCAGAACGCGACGCCTAACCGGCTGGAGGATGCACAGTCCTCAAGTGTAATAAGTCTTCAGATCACTCAGACAAGAAGACTTAAGTGATGCCTAATTCTCTTTGGCTCTGGGTGGTTAGGGCTTTATCCTCGCAAGGAATTCTCTCTCAAAGGCTTCGAGGTGGGTTGCTCTCAAATGACAAAAGCCGTACTCTCAATCTGAGCAGCCAACCATTTATGGTTGTAGGGGGTGGGCTATTTATAGCCACTTGGCAACCCGACCTGATTTGTCCGAAATGACCCTGGGTCACTAAGGAACTGACACGTGTTCCAACGGTCAGATTTCAAACTCACACGGCAACTTTACTTGGGCTGCAAGCAAAGCTGACTTGTCCGACTCTGGACAAGATTCGCTCTCATAGTCTTCACTCGAAGACATAGGTTTTTGGTTAGGCATCACTATAGTCATTCTAACTGGTTCTCTTGGACCCCACTTAACAGTACGGTGGTTCCTATGACTCAACACAAATGAAAAAGAACTACGAAAGATCTAAGTCTTCGAGCTCCATAGGCTTCATGTGGTGTCTTCTCTTGTCATAGTCTTCAATGTGAATATCTTCATATACCACTTTTGACTTCAATGTCTTCATACATTTTTAGGGGTCATCTCCGGTAGGAAAACCGAATCAATGAGGGACTTTTACCTGTGTTATCCTGCAATTCTCACAAACACATTAGTCCCTCAACTAGGTTTGTCGTCAATACTCCAAAACCAACTAGGGGTGGCACTAGATGCACTTATAGATATGCTTGAACACTTGGGTGATTATATGGCTAATGTTAAAGGTGAACTAAAACTTATTAGTAAACATGCTTCTATGGTTACCACTCAAGTAGAACAAGTACTTAAAGCTCAGTGTAGCGACCAGACCTCAAACAGTCTGATCTCTGTGCTCCGGTGTCATCCCTGGATTAGTAATGCTGACACCACACAGTACTCGGAGGATTTATAACAGAGTAGCAATCACACACTTATTACATCGAATGTCTCCATAGAGATCTTATTACAATAAATATGGCTTAAGGCCATCTAATAACGATAACATCGGAAGGCTTGGAAGATAAGTGAGTCCATCAACTCCAACGGCATCACTGAGTATAGAACCACGACCTAAAAACTCCTTAATCGTCGTCTAAAAAGTCTGCAACATTAACGTTGCAGCCCGAAACGGGTCAGCACATGGAATATGCTGGCAATGTAACACATAGAGAGTAATGGAATGAAACAACTATTCTGTATGCATATTTGGCTGGTGGAAAGCTCTATGGTTACAGTTTTGCGTAAAGCCAATTTATCCCTACTGCAAAGGAATAAATTTATTTAACTATCATGGTAGTTGTTAAACATTGAGAATGGTTGACAGCATCCTCAAACCCAATTAAACATCATCATTAACAAAACCCAACAAAATTAATTTAGAGTAACATGCTGAGATTCACATGATAATCCAAGTACTAGATACTCAAAACGTCCATAACCGAGGACACGGCTAACCATGATTAGTTTATACACTCTGCAGAGGTTTGCGCACTTTTCCCCACAAGAATCGATCTCCTCCGTTGGATTTCTCGCACTACATGGTGTTTGAGAAACGGATGACCGAGACATAGTCTTTCAGAAGCGTTTGCACCTTACGATGGGTAGACCGTACCACCTACAGCCCCTACATCTGCTAGTCTACCACTGTAAGAGTTCACACGACTTAATCAAATATGCTAGAGCCCATAATAGCTTGTGGCTGCACACGGAAGTTTCTAGTATGAATAATCTCATGACCCCTTTGAGCTTGGGTGGCGGTCCAAAAGAAAAACAGGCAATCCTGGAATACCCAGGTACCTCAATCCACCCAGATGTGTGTTTAAGTTGCCACCTTAGGTAAACCATTAATTAACAAACTCACATCTGTCATGGATATCACTCACCCAATCCACGTCTACTAGCATAGCATGGCATAATAGGCAAACGTAGAAGTAACTCCCAAAGGTTTGATAATAAACAGGTAATAGGTACTACCTCAACTACTTCCCATCCCACAATTTAATTAGATCCTAATCATGCAATGTTTGAGGGTTTGATCTAATGCAATAAAACTGGGTAGTAGAAAAGGTATGATCAAAGTGTTACTTGCCTTGCTGATGATCCGCGAAACCTAGCGATTCGAAGTAACAGGCGGCGCACTCCGGGTATTCTATCGCAGACAAACAAACAAGCATACAATAAGTACTCATCTAATGCACAGGTAAAAGTCAAATAAGAGAACTAACCACAAAATTCAACTTAAGAACTCCGGTTTGCAAAAAGAATGAAATCGAACGAAGCAACGAAAGTCAAACGGCGAAAGAAAACAACTTCGTTCTACTAATTTGGATCTAAGGCAATTTTTATAGTAGCTAAAACTTGTTTAAGTTGGTTAAACGGATAGAGGGTTTCGAGACGAAACTCCAGGCGCTTGAATCGCCTGATTCCGATAAACGAGCGAAAAGTTAAACTAAAACAAAAATCGGATCAGAAATCGCGATCAGATAAATCGCGGATTTAATCCGAGAAAAAAAAACGACGAACGTTCACTAGAACGAACGAACGAACGAATGCTCGCTAAATAAATAAACCGGAAAAACTAATCTATTTAGAAAAAACCGAAACTAAAAAACCGACAAAAAATGAACGGTTTTTAAAAAAACAGAGGCATGGATTTCGAGGCGACCTCGGGCGGCGGGTCGGCGAGGCAGCGGTGTCCGGCAAGGCGGCGGCGACGGGCGGCGGCGGTGGGCGGCGGCGGCGGTGCGAGCGGGGCTGGGGTGGCTCGGGGCTAGGGTTTCGGCCCGGGGGTGGGCCGGCTTATAAAGGCTAGTCGGGCCGGAGTCCCGGTCGGACACGGCCCGTAGGTCGGTGCGTTTTTTTTAAATAATTACGCGCGGAAGAAAAATAAAAATAAATACTAAACGGACTCCAAAAATCCCGAAATAAATTTTCCCGGGCTTCTAAAATCAAGCCCCACAAGGTGAACATTTATTTGGGGCCTAAATGCAATTTTGAAAACGCACATTTTTCCTAAATTCAAATAAAATAACGAAAAAACTCCGAAGTAAAATCTTATTTGATTTTATTATTAAATCCTCAATATTTCTTTATTTTGGGAAAGTCATTTTATTCCCTCTCTCATATTTTTGTAATAGAAATAATTGATGATAAAATAATTAAAATCAAATGATCTCAAAATTTGAGAAAACTCAAATATGAAAATAATGAATTCCCCAACTCTCTCCGTGGGTCCTTGAGTTGCGTAGAAATTTCTAGGATCAAACCAAAGCAAAATTAAAATATGATATGCATTGATGATCTAATGTATAACATTCCAAATTGAAAATTTGGGATGTTACAAACCTACCCCTCTTAAGATGAATCTCGCCCTCGAGATTCGGGTTGGCTAGAAAATAGGTGAGGGTGGTCCTTGAGCAAATCTTTCTCTCGTTCCCAGGTGGCTTCATCCTCCGTGTGGTGGCTCCACTGAACTTTGCAAAACTTGATAACCTTGCTGCGAGTGACTCGGCTGGCAAACTCGAGAATCTTAATTGGTTTCTCCTCATAGGTCAAATCGTTATCCAACCGAATTGTTTCCAATGGCACTATGTCTCTCAAGGGTATGTCAGCCATCTCCGCGTGACACTTCTTCAACTAAGGAACGTGGAACACATCATGAACTCCTGACAATCCTTCGGGCAATTCCAACTTGTAGGCCACTGCTCCCATACGCTCCAAAACTCGATATGGTCCTACAAATCGTGGTGCTAACTTTCCTTTAACCCCAAAATGCTTTGTTCCCCGAAGTGGTGATACTCGAAGATAAGCTCTATCTCCAACTTCGTAAATTGTCTCTTTGCGTTTAGAATCTGCATAACTCTTCTGTCTGGACTGGGCTATCTTGAGCCTATCACGAATCAACTTCACCTTCTGTTCAGACTCTTTAATCAAGTCAGGTCCAAACAACTGGCGGTCTCCAACTTCGTCCCATGACAACGGTGTCCTGCACCTCCTTCCATACAAGGCTTCGAAAGGGGCCATCTTTAAACTGGTTTGGTAACTTTTGTTGTAAGAGAACTCTGCATATGGCAAATTTTCATCCCAACTAGATCCATAATCTAACGCACAAGCTCTCATCATATCCTCCAAAATCTGATTCACTCTCTCGGTCTGTCCATCTGTCTGTGGATGAAAAGCTGTACTGAATTCTAGCCTGGTTCCCAAGGTTTCATGCAACTGCTTCCAGAACTTTGCGGTAAACTGGGTTCCTCTATCTGATATGATACTCCTCGGAACTCCATGCAGACATACTATCATGGTCATGTATATCTTTGCCAACTTAGCACTGGTGTAAGTGGTCTTTACCAGGATGAAATGAGCTACCTTTGTCAAACGATCGACTACAACCCAAATCGAGTCATATCCTGAACGTGTTCTGGGAAATCCTGTAATAAAATCCATGCCTAGCTTATCCCACTTCCATTCGGGTATCGGCAATGGTTGTAGCAATCCTGCTGGCTTCTGATGCTCTGCCTTCACTTTCTGACATACATCACAAACAGCTACGTACTTCGCAATATCCTTCTTCATTCTGGTCCACCAGAAAATATCCTTCAAATCCAAATACATCTTGGTATTTCCTGGGTGAATCGAATATGGTGAATCATGTGCCTCTTGCAGTATCAACTTCCTGATCTCTGGGTCATTGGGCACGTAAACACGGTCTTCAAACCATAGCGTATCATGCTCATCCTCACGAAATCCCTTAGCCTTTCCTTTGCTAAGTTTCCCCATAATAGAAGCAATCTCCTTGTCAGTCCTTTGGGCTTCTCTGATTTGATCCATCAATGTAGACTGAATCTCTAATGCTGCTACATAGCCTCTCGGGACTATTTCTAAGCATAACTCTCGAAGATTTTCAGCTAACTCCCATGGGATTTCTCCCGTCATTAATGTATTGACATGGCTCTTACGGCTTAATGCGTCAGCTACTACATTAGCCTTTCCGGGATGGTAATGCAATCTCATATCATAATCCTTGATGAGCTCCAACCATCTCCTTTGTCTGAGATTCAACTCCTTCTGTGTGAAAATGTATTTCAAACTCTTATGATCCGTATACACCTCGCAATGGTTTCCAATCAGAAAATGTCTCCAAGTCTTCAATGCATGCACTACGGCTGCTAACTCCAAATCATGCGTAGCATAATTCAACTCATGAGGCTTAAGCTGTCTTGAGGCATATGAAACAACTCTCCCTTCCCGCATAAGCACTGCTCCAAGTCCTCGACGTGAAGCGTCGCAATACACCTCATAATCCTTGGTCTGATCTGGCAAAATCAACACTGGTGAAGTAACAAAGCGTTTCATCAACTCCTGGAAACTAGCCTCACATTCCTCAGTCCATTTGAACTTGGTATCCTTCTTTAATAACTCCGGCATAGGCTTTGCAATCTTGGAGAAATTCTCAATGAATCTCCGGTAGTATCCTGCGAGTCCAAGAAAACTCCGTATCTCTCCAACCGTGGTTGGTGCTTCCCACTTGGTCACGGTATCAACTTTAGTGGGATCTACTGCTATTCCTTCTCCGGATATAACGTGTCCGAGGAATCCTACTTCCTTCAACCAAAACTCACATTTGCTAAACTTCGCATATAATTGATGTTCCCTGAGCTTACCAAGTACCAAACGCAAATGCTCCTTATTCTCCTCTTCATTCTTTGAGTAAACCAGGATATCATCAATCAACACTACGACGAACTTATCCAAAAACTCCCTAAACACTTGTTTCATCATGTTCATAAAATATGCAGGTGCGTTAGTCAGACAAAATGACATAACGGTATACTCATACAGCCCATACCTGGTGGTAAAAGCCGTCTTGGGTATATCCTGTTCTCGAATCTTCAACTGGTGGTATCCTGATCGCAGATCGATCTTGGAAAATACCTTAGCTCCTTGCAATCGATCAAACAGATAATTGATCATCGGTAGTGGGTACTTGTTCTTGATTGTTACTTCATTCAATCCTCGATAATCGACAACCATCCTTAACGATCCATCCTTCTTCTCCACTAGAAGTACTGGCGGTCCCCAAGGCGAAGAACTTGGGCGAATATAACCTTTATCCAGTAACTCCTTAATTTGCTTCTTAATCTCCACCAAATCCTTTGCACGCATCCTATATGGTCTCTTCAATATTGGCCCTGTGCCTGGCAATAGCTCAATCAAAAACTCAATGTCTCTATCTAGTGGCATGCCTGGCAATTCCTCTGGAAATACATCAGGGAATTCCTTTACCACTGGTACTTCCTCCTGCACAACTCCTGTTAAGCAATTTACTTGAGTCCTCTTTGGCACATGTCGGGATACATACTTGATCCTTCTCCCTTCTGGGGTGGTAAGCAAAATTGACTTACTAGCACATTCAATATTCCCTTCATACTTTGATAACCAATCCATGCCTAATATCACATCCAATCCTTGGGATTCCAATACTATTAGGTCTGAGGGAAAAACATAGTTACCAATCCTTAACGGTAATCGATCACACCATCGACTAGCCATATATTCTGCTCCAGGCGAGGTTACTAACATGGGTGACCTAAGGGCTTGGGTTGACAGGTTATACTTATCCACAAATCCCCTTGAGATGTATGAATGCGATGCACCAGTATCAAAAAGAACGAGTGCAGTAAATGACTTAACCAAAAACTTACCTATTACTGCATCAGGCTGAGCTTCAACCTCCTCCATGCTAACGTGGTTCACCTGTCCCCTATTGAAAGGGTTCGGCTTCTTCCCAGAGCTTCCATTGCTATTTCCATTTTGTAATTCAGGACATTCATTGGCATAATGTCCGGTCTTCGAACACTTAAAGCAAGTGACTTGGCTCAGGTCTTTCTTGGCTGGGGTTGATGGGTTGGTACGGTTCTGGCCGTTGCTTCCTCCATTCCCATTACCATTCTTGGTGCCATTGTGATTGTGCGTGCTACCTCCTCCATGAGTATGCTGAAAATGTCCTCCCGATCTAGGGGTAAAACGTGGCTTCTACTGAGCTCCTGAATTGTACTTTCCTTGACCATACTTCATCTTGCGGTTCTCAATTTGCTGCTACTTGCCTTCAATCATAAGAGCACGCTCTACCAACTCCTGGTAGTTGTTGAAGGTTGCTACCATCAACTGCATGCTCAACTCATCATTCAGTCCTTCCAGAAACTTCTCCTGCTTAGCTGCATCCGTAGCAACGTCATCTGGGGCATAACGTGCTAACTTACTAAAGTCCTCCACATACTGGCCAACTGTCTGTCCTCCTTGGCGCAAGTTGCGAAACTCTCGCTTCTTCATGGCCATAGCTCCTGCTGAAACATGGGCAGTACGAAAAGCCTGCTGAAACTAGTCCCATGTGATAGTGTTGACAGGGAAAGTGGCTGTGAAATTCTCCCACCATGATGCTGCGGGTCCTTCAAGCTGATGTGCGGCAAACTTCACCTTCTCCGCATCTGTGCATCCTGCTGTGGTCAACTCTCTAGCTGTCTTGCGGAGCCAATCATCTGCTACTATCGGCTCGGTGCTACTGGAAAACACCGGCGGACTCAGCCTAAGAAAACGGGCTAAGTGATCAACAGGTGGTGGTGGTGGTGGGTTGTTGTTGTTGTTCCCCTGGTTCTAATTCTGGACTAACAACTGCATCAATGTGTTCTGTTGCTGGATCAACTGAGTGAGCTCCGGTGGGAAGGTAAATCCGGGGTCACGTCTCGGAGGCATCTAAGGGTTTAGAAAAGATGAGATATAAGAATAGATGGGGTCTAAAGAGAAAACACTACCCATATGCACATGAGGCAAAATCAAACAATTCACTTCATTCAATCAAACAAGGGCATACAATCGATCTAACTATCGCAAAAGTGCTCGGACTACTATATTTACATGGTGGACTACTACTACTATTGGGGTGGTCTACTAGAAATATTCTTCGATTGCAGACTCCATGATATCTGCTCCAGCTTCATCAACATAGTCATCATCGCTATCATCTGGGTCCGAGTCGGTGTCGTCGATGATGATGTAGTCTTCCGGGTGAATCTCCTTGGGTTCTTCGTCTTCTTCTACTAGGGTAGGACCTCCCATAAATATCCCGATCTTCTTGATCAGATCGTCATTATTCTCCACCAATACTTCAATTTCTTCTTCATAATCTTCTCATGTAGCCTTGACTTCCTCCAGTTCCTTGATTCTTGTCCTTGCCTTCTTCAGATCTATCATGTCGGTGCACATATGGTTCTCCTGTCGTCGAATGTGCTGGTTTAATTCCTGGATAAAAGCTGCAATTGATCTATCCTTCCTGGTGCTGATCATCTCCCAGTGCTCATCTCGGCGTCCACAAATCTGGTAGATAGTATCCTTGAGATCATTGCGGTAGACTTCTCCAATGCGTCCCATGGCGATGTGAGCTGCCATGCTCTTTCCTAGACTCCAAGTTGGTGCATCAAAAGAAAACTCTATGGGCTCAGTGACTGTCATGAACGTCCTTCCTGGAACTTGAACTTGAATCATCCAGCGCTCTTCTTCAGGTAAAGTGGCGTTGTAGGTTCCGGTGAAGCTTGGTACTCCTATGTTCAGGTATCTCGTGACTTCCTTCAAGTGACGTCCAAAGGGTGTATCTTCATCCGGTTGCGTGAACTTGTTCCTAGCATCCGCCATCCTAAAGAGTAGAAAAGATAAGAGGTCAGAAGAGAAGAGAGTGAATAGTGATCTAGGTCTTTAGCTTAGTGGTCGTGTCCTACAGTCAGCGTGTGCTCTGATACCATCTCTGTAGCGACCAGACCTCAAACAGTCTGATCTCTGTGCTCCGGTGTCATCCCTGGATTAGTAATGCTGACACCACACAGTACACGGAGGATTTATAACAGAGTAGCAATCACAAACTTATTACATCGAATGTCTCCATAGAGATCTTATTACTATAAATATGGCTTAAGGCCATCTAATAACGATAACAGCGGAAGGCTTGGAAAATAAGTGAGTCCATCAACTCCAACGGCATCACTGAGTATAGAACCACGACCTAAAAACTCCTTAATCGTCGTCTGAAAAGTCTGCAATATTAACGTTGCAGCCCGAAACGGGTCAGCACATGGAATATGCTGGCAATGTAACACATAGAGAGTAATGGAATGAAACGGCTATTCTATATGCATATTTGGCTGGTGGAAAGCTCTATGGTTACAGTTTTGCGTAAAGCCAATTTTTCCCTACTGTAAAGGAATAAATTCATTTAACTATCATGGTAGTTGTTAAACATTGAGAATGGTTGACAGCATCCTCAATCCCAATTAAACATCATCATTAACAACAGCCAACAAAATTAATTTAGAGTAACATGTTGAGATTCACATGATAATCCAAGTACTAGATACTCAAAACGTCCATAACCGAGGACACGGCTAACCATGATTAGTTTATACACTCTGCAGAGGTTTGCGCACTTTTCCCCACAAGACTCGATCTCCTCTGTTGGATTTCTCGCACTACATGGTGTTTGAGAAACGGATGACCGAGACATAGTCTTTCAGAAGTGTTTGCACCTTACGATGGGTAGACCGTACCACCTACAACCCCTACATCTGCTAGTCTACCGCTGTAAGAGTTCACACGACTTAATCAACTATGCTAGAGCCCATAATAGCTTGTGGCTGCACACAGAAGTTTCTAGTATGAATAATCTCATGATCCCTTTAAGCCTGGGTGGCGGTCCAAAAGAAAAACAGGCAATCCTGGAATACCCAGGTACCTCAATCCACCCAGAGGTGTGTTTAAGTTGCCACCTTAGGTAAAACATTAATTAACAAACTCACATCTGTCATGGATATCACTCACCTAATCCACGTCTACTAGCATAGCATGGCATAATAGGCAAACGTAGAAGTAACTCCCAAAGGTTTGATAATAAACAGGTAATAGGTACTACCTCAACTACTTCCCATCCCACAATTTAATTAGATCCTAATCATGCATTGTTTGAGGGTTTGATCTAATGCAATAAAACTGGGTAGTAGAAAAGGTATGATCAAAGTGTTACTTGCCTTACTGATGATCCGCGAAACCTAGCGATTCGAAGTAACAGGCGGCGCACTCCGGGTATTCTATCGCAGACAAACAAACAAGCATACAATAAGGACTCATCTAATGCATAGGTAAAAGTCAAATAAGATAACTAACCAGAAAATTCAACTTAAGAACTCCGGTTTGCAAAAAGAATCAAATCGAACGAAGCAACGAAAGTGAAACGGCGAAAGAAAACAACTTTGTTCTACTAATCTGGATCTAAGGCAATTTTTACAGTAGCTAAAACTTGTTTAAGTTGGTTAAACGGATAGAGGGTTTCGAGACGAAACTCCAGGCGCTTGAATCGCCTGATTCCGATAAACGAGCGAAAAGTTAAACTAAAACAAAAATCGGATCAGAAATCACGATCAGATAAATCGCGGATTTAATCCGAGAAAAAGAAAAACGACGAACGTTCGCTAGAACGAACGAACAGACGAACACTCGCTAAATAAATAAACCGGAAAACCGATCTATTTAGAAAAAACCGAAACTAAAAAAACCCGATGAAAACCGAACGGTTTTTCAAAAAAAACGGCGGCACGGATTTTGAGGCGACCTCGGGCGGCGGGTCGGCGAGGCAGCGGCGTCCGGCGAGGCGGCGGCGATGGGCGGCGGCGGCGGGCGGCGGCAGCAGCGCGAGCGGGCGGCGGCGCAAGCGGGGCTGGGGCGGCTCGGGGCTAGGGTTTCGGCCCGGAGGTGGGCCGACTTATAAAGGCTAGTCGGGCTGGAGTCCCGGTCGGACACGGCCAGTAGGTCGGTTCGATTTTTTTTAAATAATTACGCGCGGAAGATAAATAAAAATAAATAATAAACGGACTCTAAAAATCCCGAAATAAATTTTCCTGGGCTTCTAAAATCAAGCCGCACAAGGTGAACATTTATTTGGGGCCTAAATCCAATTTTGAAAACGCACATTTTTCCTAAATTCAAATAAAATAACGAAAAACTCCGAAATAAAATCTAATTTGATTTTATTATTAAATCCTCAATATTTCTTTATTTTGGGAAAGTCATTTTATTCCCTCTCTCATATTTTTGTAATAGAAATAATTGATGATAAAATAATAAAAATCAAATGATCCTATTCTCAAAATTTGAGAAAACTCAAATATGAAAATAATGAATTCCCCAACTCTCTCCGTGGGTCCTTGAGTTGCGTAGAAATTTCTAGGATCAAACCAAAGCAAAATTAAAATATGATATGCATTGATGATCTAATGTATAACATTCCAAATTGAAAATTTGGGATGTTACACTCAGAATGATTTTCTCAATGAATTAAATAATAAGAATGATAATGATGTTAGAGTTATGACTAGATGTGGTAAAATGACTCAGGAACCTTTGTATCCTGAGGGCCATCCTAAGAGAATTGAGCAAGATCCTCAGAGAAATAATATTGATGCACCTAGTTCTTCTAAGAAGAAGAAAAAGAAAAATGATAGGACTTTGCATCCTTCTAGTGAACCTGTTGTTGACACACCTGAGAATCCCAATGATATTTCTATTTCTGATGCTGAAACACAATCTCGTAATGAGCATGAACCTAGTGATAATGTTAATAATGATGTTCATGTTGATGCTCAACCTAGTAATCACAATGATAACCCACAATCAAAGAATCAACGTTATGATAAGAGAGACTTTGTTGCTAGGAAGCACGGTAAGGAAAGAGAACCATGGGCTTAGAAACCCATGCCTTTTCCTCCTAAACTATACAAGAAAAAGGATGATGAGGATTTTGAGCGCTTCGCTGAAATGATTAGACCGATCTTTTTGTGTATGCGTTTGTGTCATGGAATTGTCATGGCAGATGTCCTAGCGAAAGGACTTAGTCGTAGGGCCATCGCAACTAGGAAACTTAAAGGGGTTAATCGGGACAAAGGACGCAAGAGGTTTATACTGGTTCGGCCCCTTACGGTGAAGGTAAGGCCTAGTCCAGTTGATGTTGTATTGCTAGGTTTCGATGACCAAGGAGCGAATCCGCTAGCTTGGCTATCGATCTCTCGTTTCTTGTCCCTAACTCGCCATCGGGTCGTCCCCTTATATACACGGGTTGACACCTGGCGGCCTACAGAGTCTCGGCCGGCTCATAAAATGTGTCCGGCTCGGTGACTTCTTTTATATGCCTTTCTTTACAAGTCTTTCTTTACATATGGCGGTTTACAATATTGGGCCTTAAGCCCCCTCTGGGCTTAGGCCTTCTACAAGTCTTAATAAACTATCACCTTGAATATTACTGGGCTTTTTTTGTAACCCGCCATTGGGGTTGACCCGGCCCCTCCTGGGCGGGTCATACCTGGTAGCTATATCCCCAACATTTTGACTGATATGCTCAAAATGAATCCTTATGCTAAATATATGAAAGATATTGTTACAAATAGAAGAAAGATACCGGAAGCTGAAATTTCTACCATGCTTGCTAATTATACTTTTAAGGGTGGAATACCTAAGAAACTAGGAGATCCCGGAGTACCAACTATACCATGCTCCATTAAAAGAAACTATGTTAAAACTGCTTTATGTGATATTGGAGCCGGTTTTAGTGTTATGCCTCTCTCTTTATTTCGTAGACTTGATTTGAATAAGTTAACACCTACTGAGATATCTTTGCAAATGGCCGATAAATCAACTACTATACCTGTCGGTATTTGTGAGGATGTGCCTGTTGTGGTTGCAAACGTTACTATTTTGACGGACTTTGTTATTCTTGATATTCCCGAGGACGATAATATGTCTATTATTCTTGGAAGACCCTTTTTGAATACTGCAGGGGATATTATTGATTGCACCAAAGGCAATGTCACTTTTCATGTTAATAGTAATGAGCATACGGTACACTTTCCGAGGAAACAAACTCAAGTCCATAGTATCAATTCTATTGGAAAAATTTCATCGATTATTTTTGGAGGTTTTGAATTTCCTCTTCCTACTGTCAAGAAGAAATATGATATTCTTATTGTTGGGAATGTGCATACCCCCGTTGAGGTAACCTAGTGTTATTCGAAAATTCTCCAGTTCCATGTTATTCGGAATGAGTTTGTTAACAAGACTTGATCAACCTTGTTAGTGGATTCCTTTTGATGAGCATGAGATGGATGAATTTAGAAAACACAACTCTCTGTACCCTATTTTTACTTTCTGTTATTTATATTAAATAAAGCAAAAATATTAATTTCTGTCTGTTTTCTGAAAATAAAAGTTCTCCAAATGCCCTGAAATTTAAATATGATTTTTTCTGGAATATTTGAGAATATCTGGCACTTAGAACACAGCAGGGGGAGCAAGCACCTGGCCATGAGGGTCCAGGGCGCGCCCACCCCCCTGGGCGCGCCCCCCTTCCTCGTGGGCCCATGGTGGCTCCCCTCCACTTATTCTAGGTACCACAGATTCCTTCTTCCTCCCACAAACACCAGTAGCCAGCTCAAACCCGAGTCCAAGCTCATTTTGCTGCCATTTTCGATCTCCTTGCTCAAAGCTCCATTCACAAAACTGCTTTGGGGGATTGTTCCTTGGTATGTGACTCCTCCAATGGTCCAATTAGTTTTTGTTCTAGTGCTTTATTCATTGCATATTTTTGCTACTTAGGTGACCCTGTTCTTGAGCTTGCATGACATATTTATGTGGTCAAAAGTAGTTTTAATGCATGATATATCCTCTAGGAACTTGTGGGAGTAGTTGCTATCAAATTTGTTGAGTTTGGTTCACTTTTATTTTGAATTTACTAAAATTTCAGAAATTTTTCAGAGGAAGAAATATGTTTAGAAAAATGTACCAAGGTGGTCCTTCAAGGAAGCAAGGACCCAGGCTCGCAATACGCGATGTCGATGATGAACTACCAAGGGAAGCTCATGTGCGGTCTTGTGAATGGCCTTCAGAGGAATTTATGGATCGAGCAGGAATCAAGGAAGAATTTAACGCATATGTGTGTAATGCCGATCTTGAGAGCTTCGAGGCAGATAAGTGCCGCCAATACCACTACCTCACTGATTCCTTTATGAGAAGGTTTGAATTTTCATCATCATGTAATTCTCAAACTGTCCTATTTGATCTTTATGAAAATTCTTATACTATGGACTTAGAGGATTTTAACACTGCTTGCAAACTTCCACAATGGGGCAGCACTAGTGAGCCTCCCAAATCTTAGTTTAGAGATTTTCTTGCTAGTATAACTGTGGGGGAATCTAGAGATATAACACAAGCTATCATAGGGAGCAATCATTTTCCTGCTATACATTATTTTGCTCTCTTCGTAGGTAGATGCATTAATGGTAAAGATGAAGCATGTCACATGTGTGTGCCTGATCGTAGCGTTCTCAGAAGCGCTGTTTTAGGAGATAAATAGTACAAATTGGGGGCTATCATTGCACGTAGGTTGCACAATAATCGTATTCATGGAGATTTCTTTGGTGGAATTTATGCAACCCTTCTAGCTAATTTTCTTGGCA
Organism: Triticum urartu; assembly: GCF_003073215.2. Classification (NCBI taxonomy): domain Eukaryota; kingdom Viridiplantae; phylum Streptophyta; class Magnoliopsida; order Poales; family Poaceae; genus Triticum; species Triticum urartu. Next base: position 569,390,203 of record NC_053024.1, on the reverse strand, counting down.
TACCCATACGTGGGTATGATATTGAGTTGCCTCATATTTATTTAGATTATGAGGCCATGGTTCGTCATTAGTTTGTTGAGAGGAACGATCAGTTCCTCCAGTACCGACTAATCTTTGACTGACGACGCACCTATCACGTCGCTCTCCCTGCTCCTGCTTTCTTTGAATCTCAGGCAAAAGGGAGATATGTTATAACCAGGGAGGAGGCGGACGAGTATAAGAGGAGGACGGAGACGGCCTGCCTCCAAGCGGCAGCTCATGAGGCAATAGCTGCTGCATCTCAGTACGGCCCCAGCTATAACTTTGGATATCCGCAAGGCCATCCGTGGCCATAGACCAACTTAGGCCAAAAGCCTAAACTTGGGGGAGTACGTATTTCTCACCGACATTACATTCCTGCTCACACACTCATGCTAGTTGTCGGTGCTCATACTTTTTCATTGTATTATCCATGCTAGTTTATTTTCCTTTTTATGCTTTCTTCTTGTGTGTTTAATAAACCTTAATAAAAATAAAAAATTATTTGTATCCTTTAATTAGTTTACTTTCCATGCTTGTAGTAGTAATTAAAAATAAAACCAAAAAGATTTCTCGTTCTTCTTTTGCTTGTTGGGAGCTTTCCCGTGTAAATAGTTTTATTTCTTTTCTTTGGGGCTTGAGACGAGAAGACCATAATTAAAATGTTGAGTGACTCTTATATGCATTATTGATTGATCTGACAAAGAGCCCATATCACCTTGTCTTCTCTCTTGAATTGAATGCTTGCAGATTCCAGCTTAGTCCAATGCACGTGCACTATTATTATTCACATCGTTCGGTCGTGCAATGTAGCGACCAGACCTCAACCAGTATGATCTTTGTGCTCAGGTGTCATCCCTGGATCAGTAATGCTGACACCACACAGTACTCGGAGGATTTATAACAGAGTAGCAATCACACACTTATTACATCGAGGGTCTCAATAGAGAACTTATTACAATAAATATGGCTTAAGGCCATCTAATAACGATAACAGCGGAAGGCTTGGAAGATAAGTGAGTCCATCAAATCCAACGGCATCACTGAGTATAGAACCACGACCTAAAAACTCCTTAATCGTTGTCTGAAAAGTCTGCAATATTAACGTTGCAGCCCGAAACGGGTCAGCACATGGAATATGCTGGCAAAGTAACACATAGAGAGTAATGGAATGAAACAGCTATACTATATGCATATTTGGCTGGTGGAAAGCTCTATGGTTACAGTTTTGCGTAAAGCCAATTTTTCCCTACTACAAAGGAATAAATTTTTACTTAACTATCATGGTAGTTGTTAAACATTGAGAATGGTTGACAGCATCCTCAATCCCATTTAAACATCATCATTATCAAAAACCCAACAAAATTAATTTAGAGTAACATGTTGAGATTCACATGATAATCCAAGCACTAGATACTCAAGATGTCCATAACCGGGGACACGGCTAATCATGATTAGTTTAATACACTCTATGGAGGTTTGCGCACTTTTCCCTACAATACTCGATCGCCTCCGTTTGGTTTCTCGCACTACAAGGTGTTTGAGAAAACGGATGACCGAGACATAGTCTTTCAGAAGCGCTAGCACCTTACGATCGGGTAGACCGTACCACCTACATCCCCTACATCTGCTAATCTACCACTGTAAGAGTTTGCACGACTTAGTCAACTATGCTAGAGCCCATAATAGCTTGTGGCTGCACACGGAAGTTTCTAGTATGAATAGTCTCATGATCCCTTTGAGCCTGGGTGGCGGTCCATAAAGAAAAACAGGCAATCCTGGAATACCCAGGTACCTCAATCCACCCAGATGTGTGTTTAAGTTGCCACCTTACATAAACCATTAATTAACAAACTCACATCTGTCATGGATATCACTCACCCAATCCACGTCTACTAGCATAGCATGGCATAATAGGCAAACGTAGAAGTAACTCCCAAGGGTTTGATAATATAGCAGGTGATAGGTACTACCTCAACTACTTCCCATCCAACAATTTAATTAGATCCTAATCATGCAATGTTTGAGGATTGAACTAATGCAATAAAACTAGGTAGTAGAAAAGGTATGATCAAAGTGTTACTTGCCTTGCTGATGATCCACGAAACCTAGCGATTCGAAGTAACAGGCGGCGCACTCCGGGTATTCTACCGCAGACAAACAAACAAGCATACAATAAGCACTCATCTAATGCATAGGTAAAAGTCAAATAAGAGATCTAACCAGAAAGTTCAACTTAAGAACTCCGGTTTGCAAAAAGAATCAAATCGAACGAAGCAACGAAAGTCAAACGGCGAAAGAAAACAACTTCGTTCTACTAATCTGGATCTAAGTCAATTTTTACAGTAGCAAAAACTTGTTAGAGTTGGTTAAAAGGATAGAGGGTTTCGAGTCGAAACTCCAGGCGCTTGAATCGCCTGATTCCGATAAAAGAGCGAAAAGTTATACTAAAACGAAAATCGGATCAGAAATCGCGATCAGAAAAATCGCGGATTTAATCCGAGAAAAAGAAAAAAACGACGAATGTTCGCTAGAACGAACGAACGGACGGACGAACGCTTGCTAAATAAATAAATCGTAAAAACCGATCTATTAAAAAAACCGAAGCTAAATAACCGACAAAAAACCGACGGAAAAACCGAACGGTTTTTCGAAAAAAAAGAAAAACGGCGGCACGGATTTCGAGGCGAACCTCGGGAGGCGGGCGGCGCGGGCGGCGGCGTTGGTGGCGGTGGCGCGGGGTTCGAGGGGCGACGGGCTAGGGTTTGGCTCGGGGCTGGGCTACCCCGGCTTTTAAAGCCTGCCGGGCCAGAGTCCCGGGCGGACACGGCCCGGTTAGGTCGGTGCGCGTTTTTTTTAATAATTACGCGCAGAAGAAAAAATAAAAAGAAATAGTAAACGGACTCCAAAAATCCTGAAATAAATTATCCCGGGCTTCTAAAATCAAGCCGCACAAGGTGAACATTTTTTTGGGCCTAAATGCAATTTTGAAAAACACACATTTTTCCTAAATTCAAATAAAATAACGAAAAACTCTGAAATAAAATCTTATTTGATTTTATCATTAAATCCTCAATATTTCTTTATTTTGGGAAAGTCATTTTATTCCCTCTCTCATATTTTTGTAAAATAAATAATTGATGATAAAATAATTAAAATCAAATGATCCTATTCTCAAAATTTGAGAAACTCAAATATGAAAATAATGAATTCCCCAACTCTCTCCGTGGGTCCTTGAGTTGCGTAGAAATTTCTAGAATCAAACCAAAAGCAAAAATAAAATATGATATGCATTGATGATCTAATGTATAACATTCCAAATTGAAAATTTGGGATGTTACATGCAAGTGAAAGGCAATAATGATGATTATATGATGAACTTATTGAGATGAGAAAAGCTGGTATGAACTCGACCTCTCTTATTTTTGTAAATATGATAAGTTCATCGTTCCTGATTCAGCCTATTATGAAAGAAACATATTTGCAATGACAATTAGAGATTGTAGTTGCTTATGCCATTCTTAATTAGCTAGGAGCTTATAATGGTTTACCTTACGTGCCAACATGCTATTAAAATGGTTGTGATGTGGTATGATAGGGTCGTATCCTCTATTGAACGATTCGAGTGACTTCACTTGGCACATGTTCACGCATGTAGTTGAAACAAAATCAACATAGCCTTTATGATATTTATGTTCATGGTGCATTATATCTTACTCATGCTTGCATTCGGTGTTGATTAATTTTAATGCATTCTCATGACTGTTGTCGCTCTCTAGCTGGTCGATTCCGAGTCTTTTGCTAGCCTTCATCTGTACTAAGCGGGAATACTGCTTGTGCATCCAATTCCATAAACCCCAAAGTTATTCTATATGAGTCCACCATACCTACCTATATACGGTATCTACCTGCCATTCCAAGTAAATTTGTATGTGCCAATCTGTTTTGTATGCTCGAATAGCTCATGTATCAACTAGGGTTGTCTGTATCTTCCATGTTAGGCGGGTTATTCTCAAGAGGAGTGGACTCCGCTCCTCACTCACGAGAAAATGGCTGGTCACCGGGATGCCCAGTCCCATGCTTTATGCAAATCAAATCAAAATAATTGCAAAAAAACTCCCCCAAGACTGTTATTAGTTGGAGGGGGAGTATAAACTTTACCATTCTGTTTGGGAACCGCCTATAATGTGTGTAGCATGGAAGATATTGTCATCTCTTGGTTGTTATGTTGACAATGAAAGTATACCGCTCAAAATATTATTCATATCTATTTCAAAATCGAGCTCTGGCGCTCTACAAATCCCTGCTTCCCTCTGCGAATGGCCTATCCATTTACTTTTATGTTGAGTCATCATCCTGTTATTAAAAAGCACCAGTTGGAGAGCACCGCTGTCATTTACCATGAATTGACTGGATCTCTTTTACTATTAGTTTACATTGAGTATGACTTGACTGGATCTCTTTTACCATGAATTACAATGTCTAGTCAGTCCTTGATCTTTAAAGGTGCTCTGCATTTATGTTTTGTGGTCTCAAAAAGGGCTAGCGAGATACCATCTTGTTATATCATATCATGATTGTTTTGAGAAAGTGTTGTCATCCAAGATTTATTATCATTGCTCGCTATTTGATTATGCCATTTATATGAGTAAACATGAGACCTAAATGTTATTGTGACTATGGTTATTTCATAATCGTTGCTGAAAACTTGAATGATGGCTTTACATATTTACAACAACAAGAGCAAACAGAGTTTGTAAAAGTTTTTCTTTATCACTTTCAGTTTATCAACTGAATTGCTTGAGGACAAGCAAAGGTTTAAACTTGGGGGAGTTGATACGTCTCCATCGTATCTACTTTTCCAAACACTTTTGCCCTTGTTTTGGACTCTAACTTGCATGATTTGAATGGAACTAACCGGGACTGACGCTGTTTTCAGCAGAATTGCCATGGTGTTATTTTTTTGTAGAAATAAAAGTTCTCGAAATGACCTGAAAATCAATGAAGAATTATTTTGGAATATATAATAAATACTGGAAGGAAGATCCACGTCAGGGGGGCCTCCACCTGTCCACGAGGGTGGGGGCGCGCCCTACCCCCCTGGGCGTTCCCCCTACCTCGTGGGCCCCCTGACGCTCCACCGACCTCAACCTTGACTCCATATATTCACTTTCAAGGAGAAAAAAATCAGAGAGAAGGATTCATCGCGTTTTACGATACGGAGCCGCCGCCAAGCCCTAAACTCTCTCGGGAGGGCTGATCTGGAGTCCGTCCGGGGCTACGGAGAGGGGAATCCGGCGCCATCGTCATCATCAACCTTCCTCCATCACCAATTTCATGATCCTCACCGCCGTGCGTGAGTAATTCCATCGTAGGCTTGCTGGACGGTGATGGGTTGGATGAGATTTATCATGTAATCGAGTTAGTTTTGTTAGGGTTTGATCCCTAGTATCCACTATGTTCTGAGATTGCTGTTGCTATGACTTTGCTATGCTTAATGCTTGTCACTAGGGCCCGAGTGCCATGATTTCAGATCTGAACCTATTATGTTTTCATCAATATATGAGAGTTCTTGATCCTATCTTGCAAGTCTATAGTCACCTATTATGTGTTATGATCCGTTAACCCCGAAGTTACAATAATCGGGATACTTACCGGTGATGACCATAGTTTGAGGAGTCCATGTATTCACTATGTGTTAATGCTTTGGTCCGGTACTCTATTAAAAGGAGGCCTTAATATCCCTTAGTTTCCAATAGGACCCCGCTGCCACGGGAGGGTAGGAAAAAAATGTCATGCAAGTTCTTTTCCATAAGCACGTATGACTATATTCGGAATACATGCCTACATTACATTAATGAACTGGAGCTAGTTCTATGTCACCCTATGTTATGACTGTTACATGATGAACTGCATCCAGCATAATTCTCCATCACCGATCCAATGCCTACGAGCTTTCCATATATTGTTCTTCGCTTATTTACTTTTCCATTGCTATTGTTATCATCGCTATAAAACACCAAAAATATTACTTTTGCTACCGTTACTTCTGCTATCGTTACCACTACTATCATATTACTTTGATACTAAATACCTTGCTGCAGATATTAAGTTTCCAGGTGTGGTTGAATTGAAAACTCAGCTGCTAATACTTGAGAATATTCTTTGGCTCCCCTTGTGTCGAATCAATAAATTTGGGTTGAATGCTCTACCCTCGAAAACTGTTGCGATCCCCTATACTTGTGGGTTATCAGCAGAGCGCCGGAAAAGGCCCCAAGATGGGATCTCACGGGTACAGAAGGTTGCGGCGATGGAAATAGGGTTTCGTGGTGCTCCTAGATGTTTTCGGGGTATATGGGTATATATAGGAGGAAGAAGTACGTCGGTGGAGCTGCGAGGGGCCCACGAGGGTGGGGGGCGCGCCTACCCCCCTGGGCGCGCCCTCCTGCCTCGTGGCCTCCTCGCTTCTTTCTTGATGTCCACTCCAAGTCTCCTGGATCACGTTTGTTCCAAAAATAACTCTCCCGAAGGTTTCGTTCCATTTGGATTCGGTTTGATATTCCTTTTCTGCGAAACACTGAAATAGGCAAAAAAACAGCAATTTGCACTGGGCCTTTGGTTAGTAGGTTAGTCCCAAAAATAATATAAAAAGGTAAATTAAATCCCATTAAACATCCAAAACAGATAATATAATAGCATGGAACAATCAAAAATTATAGATACATTGGAGACGTATCACTAGCAACGAGAGAGAAGGAGTGCATCTTCATACGCTTGAAGATCGCTAAGCAGAAGCGTTACAAGAACGCGGTTGATGGAGTCGTACTCGCGGCGATTCAAATCACGGAAGATCCGATCTAAGCGCCGAACAGACGGTGCCTTCGCGTTCAACACACGTACAGCCCGGGGACGTCTCCTCCTTGATCCAGCAAGGGGAGAGGAGAAGTTGAGGGAAAGCTCCGGCAACACGATGGCGTGGTGGTGGAGCTTGCGGTTCTCCGGCAGGGCTTTGACAAGCACTACGAAGGAGGGGGAGGTGTTGGAGGAGGGAGGGGTTGCGCCTGGGGAAGGGGTACGGCTGCCCTTTCTCTCCATCACTATATATAGGGGGAAGGGGGAGGAGGAGGCGCCCTAGGGTTTCCCTAGGGGAGGGGCGGTGGCCACAGGGGAAACCCTAGATGGGTTTGGGCACCCCCACCCCTAGGAAACTTGCCCCCCAAGCCGGAAGGGGCGGCTGCCCTAGGGGAGGCACCCCCACCTCTCCAGGTTACGTGAGATGGGGTGGGAGGGGCGCACAGCCCCTTAGTGGGCTGGTGTGCCCCCTCCCCTTGGCCCATAAGGCCCCCCAACGCTTGCCGGGGCCTCCGAAACTCCTTCCGGTCACGCTGGTCGTCACCCGGTACTCCCAGAACAATTTCTGACTCCAATACCCTTCGTCCAATATATCAATCTTCACCTTCGGACCATTCCGGAGTTCCTTGTAATTTCCACGATCTCATCCGGGACTCCGAACAACCTTCGGTAACCACATACTATTCCCATTACAACTCTAGCGTCACCGAACCTTAAGTGTGTAGACCCTACGGGTTCGGGAACCATGCAAACATGACCGAGATATCTCTCCGGCCAATAACCAATAGTGGGATCTGGATACCCATGTTGGTTCCCACATGTTCCATGATGATCTCATCGGATGAACCACGATGTCGGGGATTCAATCAATCCCGTATACAATTCCCTTTGTCCATCGGTATGTTACTTGCCCGAGAATCGATCGTCGGTATCCCCATACCTTGTTCAATCTCGTGACCGGCAAGTCTCTTTACTCGTTCTGTAACGCATGATCCCGTGGCTAACTCCTTAGTCACATTGAGCTCATTATGATGATGCATTACCGAGTGGGCCCAGAGATACCTCTCCGTCATACGGAGGGACAAATCCCAGTCTCGATTCGTGCCAACCCAACAGACACTTTCGGAGATACCTGTAGTGCACCTTTATAGCCACCCAGTTATGTTATGACGTTTGATACACCCAAAGCATTCCTACGGTATCCGTGATTTGCACAATCTCATGGTCTAATGAAATGATACTTGACATTAGAAAAGCTCTAGCAAATAAACTACACAATCTTGTGCTATGCTTAGGATTGGGTCTTGTCCATCACATCATTCTCCTAATGATGTGATCCCGTTATCAACGATATCCAATGTCCATGGTCAGGAAACCATAACCATCTATTGCAATGAGCTAGTCAACTAGAGGGTTACTAGGGACATGTTGTGGTCTATGTATTCACACATGTATTACGGTTTCCGGTTAATACAATTATAGCATGAACAATAGACAATTATCATGAATAAGGAAATATAATAATAACCATTTTTTATTGCCTCCAGGGCATATTTCCAACAGGGGGGTGCGGCCACCCCTTGAGGCCCTTCTCTCCTTTCCCCTAAAGCCCATTAAGGCCAATTACTTCCTCGGGGGGGGGGGGGTCCAGTAACCTCCTGGTACTTCGGAAAATACCCAAAACACTTCGGAACCATTCCGGTGTCCGAATATAACCTTCCATTATATTGATCTTTACCTCTCGACCATTTCGAGACTCTTCGTCATGTCCATGATCTCATCCGGGACTCCGAAAAAACTTCGGTCATCAAATCACATAACTCATAATACAAATCGTCATCGAACATTAAGCGTGCAGACCCTACGGATTCGAGAACTATATAGACATATCCGGTCAATAACCAATAGCGGAACCTGGATGCTCATATCAATGTTGGGGATATCGCTTATCGGTCGACCCATGATAAGGGGTAAATCAGCCAGTTTATCGGCATATCGGCCGATTTATCGTCATATCGGTTGATTTATCGGCCGATATATCTTATCAATCAGACACTGGTAAGCGATAAATCGGCCGATTTATCGGAATATCGGAAGATATCTTGAACAGTGACTCATATTGGTTCCTATATATTCTACGAAGATCTTTATCGATCAAACCGCATAATAACATACATTATTCCTTTTGTCATCGGTATGTTACTTGCCCGAGATTCGATCGTCAGCATCATCATACCTAGTTCAATCTCGTTACCGGCAAGTCTCTTTACTCGTTCCGTAATGCATCATCCCGTAACTAACTCATTAGTCACATTACTTGCAAGGCTCATAGTGATGTGCACTACCGAGAGGGCCCAAAGATACATCTCCGATACACGGAGTGACAAATCCTAATCTCGATCTATACCAACTCAACAGACATCATCGAAGACACCTGTAGAGCATCTTTATAATCACACAGTTACGTTGTGACGTTTGATAGCACACAAGGTGTTCCTCTAGTATTAGGAGTTGCATAACCTCATAGTTATAGGAACATGTATAAGTCATGAAGAAAGCAATAGCAATAAAACTAAACGATCATTATGCTAAGCTACCGGATGGGTCTTGTCCATCACATCATTCTCTAATGATGTGATCTCTTTCATCAAATGACAACTCATGTCTATGGTTAGGAAATTTAACCATCTTTGATTAACGAGCTAGTCAAGTAGAGGCATACTAGGGACATTCTGTTTGTCTATGTATTCACATTTGTACTAAGTTTCCGGTTAATATAATTCTAGCATGAATAATAAACATTTATCATGACATAAGGAAATATAAATAACAACTTTATTATTGCCTCTAGGGCATATTTCCTTCAGTCGCCGTTATGATATCCCTGCTTGAACAAACTGGTTCCCAAATCCATCACCGGCCATAGAAAGATTACCTCGTCGGAGAAGAATCCAGACCTTCTTTATTCAGCATAGTTGTTGCCTTTACCGAAGCCAAGGCGTCAGACGATCCAAAAACCTGAGCTACTAAGGCTCTAAAACCTAAAGCTAAAACAATCCACACACACGGGATCTGGCAACCCCCTTCACCACCGACGACCAAGAGGTAGCTAACGGGGAGGGGGGCATGGGGAGCCACCGAAAAACGGCGTCGAAAGGTTGACTCTCTTGGCGGGGGCAACTAGGGTTGATGTCGCTGGCCTTCAAAAAGCATAATTTGAAGACTGCCGATTCCGCTGACATGCATTGTTTACGCACTTGTGCCCAAAGGCAAGTTCAGAATGAAAGCAACCAGCTATTTTTTAATATTGTATTGTATCAGTGATTTGCTCCTACCGAGGAAATATCATATGCTCCCATCCTTGGGTGCTCCCTATACTCCAACTTCAAAAAAATAAATTTTGAATGTTTCAAAAAATTCTGAAATTTTTTATGAATGTTTATAAGAAATGTAACTACAAGTCCTGAAAATTTCAGATCTAAAATCTAACTGAAAATTGAGAAACGAAAATGTGAAATCTAGCGTGAATAGTGCCATAAAAAGTCAAAAGCAACATTTGACACTATTCACATCAGAGTTTTTCTTTTTTGTTTCTCAATGTACATTTTGAGTTTGGACCTGAAATTTTTAGATGTTTTAGTCACATTCCTTGTGAGCATTCATATTTTTTCTGAAAATTTTAAAACATTTAAATTGATGTTTTGAAGTTGGAGCATGGGAACACCCCAGGAACGGGGGCACCTGAAATTTTCCCTGTTCCTACCACGGTTTCCCTATTCCTACCACGGTTTGTTGACTTGCCCCCATTTGCGGGGAAACCAGCAACACACATTTGACACAACTTCTACTAGGCCTAGTCTGGCAGCACATTATTTTCTTATATAAAAAAATCATCGCAATCCAAAATCACAGTGCTCTAATATGTGGACAATGAATACGCCAGTTTGTCGCAAAAGAGGTTGAGAACTCTTTTCAAATACTTCCTGGAAAATAATTTGCGACATATCCTCCATTTCATAATGTAGTGCATGTGCGTATATTTTTTTTTCAAAAGTCAAATTTTACAAACTACGACCAAGTTTGTAGAAAAAAAAAACATCAACAAATACATATCATGTGATATATCATGAGACATATTTTCATATTGCATATATATTTGGTACTGTAGATATAAATAATTTCTACAGAAATTTGATCAGAGTTTGTAAAGTTTGAATTTTTACAAAATCTATATAGGCTACATTATACTAGGAGAGAGGAAGTGCCATGGTTTATGAAATTGCAGTATTTGTTGATGCTGAACACATTAAATTATTTAAACTGTGGTTTCTGAATAAACCATGTTACTTTCCAAAAAAAACTGGGCTACTGCACATAACCTAATTTTTTAAAGTAGTACATTACATTAAAAATGTACAGTGTATTATCAAGTGCGAGTAAGAGAGAGCACGCGTGGAGCATTCCAAAGATAGCATACTATGGTAATCTAGTCTAGGTTAACAAAGGTACATACATCTGGCTGACAGTAAAGAGGGCCACTTGAGTACTAATTGGAGTCAAATCACATCGGCCTGTAGGGAAACATAGGAGATTAAAACAAAGCCGGCAAAGCAGCAACAGAATATTAATGAACTACAAACGAGATCAGAGCACGCAAAGACGGTACTCTCTAGAAATAAGTACTCCTCTGATCTACATCGAGTGATCTAGCTAGACATCGGGTGATCTAGCTAGCTACGTGCCGCACTGCTGATGGTGCAGCCCTCTGCTGACAATCCATGGAAAACTGAACACACGGTAGCCCACCAACTACGCTCACTGGGCGACATGGCCGTCGTCGCCGCTGCTACCTTCCGACGCGTCGTGGGAGTCGGGGTCGTCGTCGTGTTCGCCTTCACTCGAGGTGAGATGCGCGAGCCAGCAGTTGCCGTGGACGTGGCCGCTGACGCAGACGTAGTACTCGAGCCGGCCCTCGTCGGATCCCATCCGGCGCGACGCGCCGCGCGGCACGAGGTTGGCGGCGACCATGTTCCAGACGCGCGCGCCGCAGTAGGGGCAGCGCACGCGCGGGTCGAGCTCGGCCTGGCGGCCCAGCAGGCAAGCCCGCGTCCGCGAGCGCATGAACCACCGGAACACCCCGCGGTAGGCGCCGAGGTCGTCGTCCGCGCCGGGCACCGCGTGCTCGCACGGGTCGGACACGTACAGCATGTCGGTCCTGCAGCGCCGCGACAGGAAGCTCCGCCCGGAGGTCTTGGAGAAGCGCGACACCCGCGTGAGGTGCCCCGGCACCGGCACGGCCGTCCCCGCGGCGCCGCAGCAGAAGGAGAGCAGCTTCGCCAGCGCCGGCCACCCGCCGCCAATGCGCCCCGAGGGCGGCGGGGCCGCTCCGGCTCCGACTCCGACCCCCGCGGCCTCCGTGAGCGACGCCACCATCCGCGGCGCGCGCGAGATGCAGAGCTCCCGCCAGAGCACGCGCTCCGCGACGGCGCGGAGCCGCCTGCTGACGCTCGCCGCGGTGCAGAGCGCCTGCGGGTCCCAGTTGATGGAGCGGAACACGAGCGACAGCACCTGCTCGTCCAGGATCCCCGTGTTGACGCCGCTGTAGCGCGGGGACCCAATGCCGCCGTCGCCATCCCGGTAGCTCGCGCTGCCAATGCCACCCGTCCCGCCGCCGCCGCTCCACGCGCCGCGGAACTGCCGCGTGTTCCGCGCGCCCTCGCTCATCGATCGCACGCGTCGCTCCGCTCGTGCTCCTAACTTGGAACAGGCACGTAGCCAATCCCAAACGAAAAGGTAGTAGCGCTACTGGTGAGTGAATGATGAGTAGCTAATGTGCATATGCGAGGACGGAGATGACAGACGGCGGCGGGCTCCCTCTATATAGACGTGCGTGCTCCCCGGAAGGGGTGGTGTCGGGGCAGGATCGGACCGGCCGTGTCGTGTCGCCGTTGCCCGTTGGACAGTTGGACCACTCACGCTCCGGCGCCGAGACCGACTAGAGTAATTTGTTGCTCGTCTCGATCACTGGACTGCAAGAGCCATCTTGTCAATTTCCATCTCCTCCAAAAGATACGCAACTGGATAGCACCACAGTAAAATAAGCACGCCAATTCACGGAGTACGCTGGATCAACGCGTCCTCTTGCACTAGAGTAAGCTTGTGCATCGATCAGGACCACCGACCCCCTGCCCAAACTCGGGTACTGTTCGGCACTACCTGACAATCATCTCGCCCTCACGACCAGCCCGTTGCCATTTCCATACGTGTCCGTCAATATTGTATGGCCTGTCCGTATCAAAAGCTTGGATCCTTCACGGACGCTGCCGCGAGACAAGCGAGCGCACTACTTAATCCGTCGCCGCATTTCCTAATCCACCTACGCCGGCTCTCCGGGAGCGCCGGGAGGTGCCCACGTGTCGACCTGCAGCGCGTCCATCGCCGAAGAGACGCCTCGCCGGCCGGCGCGTGGCCGCGGCCGGGGACGCGCGTCGGGCGTCCAGGCGCAGCCGGTCTCTCTTTCGAGCGCCTCGTGCGCGGCTGCCATTTTTATCGTTCTTTTTCAGCGGTGACCGCGGGCGCTTTTCCGGCGGGTCAGCCGTCAGGTGCCCTGCGCCGGTGACGGACACGTCGACATCCGTTGCAGCGCCAGGTGTGCCGGGAAAAGTTCACCCCGCGCGTGGTGTGGGATATCTCTGACTGGGTACGTGTCGCGCCGCTGTTGGGTGGGGCACACGTGTCGGGGCCTCAGGGGATTCCTGTACGGGAATCACGTACGTGGCTACCTCGTGGAGGGACGCTTGGGCCTTGACCGGCGCTAGAAATGTGCTCTACGTGGTCAGTTCCTTTGCACTTTTAGCTAAGCGCGCGCGTTGCACCGAGCGCCGTAAACTGCGCGTTTGTTGTTGACAGTGTCTGAAAACGATCTAGATCGTACAGTATTATCTGAAAAGGCTCTTACTTGGCCTTAAATTGAGGCCCTTACAAAGTCAAACAAAAGCCACAAAGGGCAAAGTACGAAGGTAGCCGACTACATAATGTTCGACTGATCGCTGAAAGAAAAGTGTGGATACAAGTCAAGAAGTTGATAAGCTCGTGTCATGTATGGTTTTTGGGTTCAATTTTCCTTATTAATTGTATCAATTCTCTGCTTCTTAATGCAATGCGGCAGCCCTCCACCCTCCGACGATATTCCGTCAAAAAGAGGCCAATAAACGGCGACGCATCACCGGTGGCAAGCCAAACAAGGGTGGTGGTCTCCCGAACGCGGGGATCAAGGGACAGCGCCCAGCCGGTGGTGTCCCCTATCGCGATCGACGAAGCTCGGTGCATTTTGCCGATACCTTTAGAGCGAGCAGCTCTGTCCTTCTTCTGTCCTTTGGTTTCGCCAATAGCTTCTATAGCTGCAAGAAAGATATCAATTTGTATAGCAAGTCAGCCGGATGTAGAAACAATTTTCCCTTTGTCAATGATTTATTCCTAGTGATCCGGAGATCCCATGCTAGTGCCCTAAACCCAACCCATGCCATCCTTCGGTCTCGCCTCGTTGTTCCTTGGATCAAGCGATGGAGGTCCAAGAACCCACTTGGGTTCCAAGAGCATCCTGCAGCCTCGTGGAGAGCACTCCAAGTAAAACGGGCGACGATACACCGGAAAAACAAATGATCATGGTCCTCAACCTCGCCACACCAAATGCACTTGCCATCTCCTAGACTGTGCTTCTTTTACACGTCGCTGCTAGTAATACGGTTACGAGACACTTGCCAAAGAAATATCTTTATTTTGGCAGGCATTCACGCCTGCCAAATCCCGACCAGATTGCATGGAATAGATAATTTGAACATTTTCCTTATAGAGTGATCCCGTAGGGAAGCCGCCCGAAGCTTCTAGCTTCGAAGAGACCTCATCCTGTTCATGAATAATTGGACGTCCTTTTAGCTTGACCCACATGCCGTCCCATTCTACTCCTTCGGTTGCCCCGAGCGACCTCCGAAAGCGTGGTTCCCATCTCTCATTTATCCACATGTCGGCGACCTTGGCGTTAAATAAGGAATGGTACGCCTCACATAAAGGTTGGTCGCCACACCACACATCATGCTAGGAGGATCTTACCTTTCCGTTTCGGACAAAAAATTTCATGCCTAACCTAAGGAGGTGTAAGACTTTCTTCACATCTTTAGCGAATTGGAATAGCTTTACATTTGGTCGGGAATCCATTCCCTTGTCGTATTTTTTTGCCAAGTGAATGAGGATAAGAATTGCAATGCTAAATAGAGAAAGTTGCCAAGTTAAAATGTAACAAATTGCCATGGGTACGTGAGTAAAAAATGAGTATTTTGCCTTTAATGAGCTATGTGATTTTCATGTAGGATTATTCTTGTCTTTTGTGAAAATTAAATGGACCCTGGGGTAGCAGCCAGCCATGGCCGAATGGCTCATCAACAATGTCACGTGGAATGCGATAAAATTGGACGAACTGAATTTAATTTGCCACTTGCTACCCCTACTGCAACATGTGAACGAAGGTACGAACCATGTCTATAATTCTATTTTGTCGGTGGTTAAAAATTTGCATAGATTGCCATGTTGATTATATTGTTTCTCAATTCAGTCAGAGAAAAATTAGATGAAATCAACAAACATCCTGCCACCTTGAGTACTGACCAACCAAAAATACTAAAATTGTATGCGAGCACTTGATGGCTTGCAGCAGTTTTTTTAGCATCAGTACAGACACAAGCGCTCATATACACGCACATACACTCATCTCTATGAACGCGCGCACACACACACCCTATCTCTATGAGCACCTCCGAGAGACTGAGCCGACATATCATCTTGAAATGTACAAAGTCATCATAGGCACCTCATCGTCGACGGGAACGTCTCCTCCCACTGAAAGCGCATCGCCGGAAATTCCGAAATAAATCCAGGAATAATGCGAGCACCAGGATATGAACCCTGGTGGGTTGGGGATACCACTGTCCATCTAACCATCTCAACCACAGGTTGGTTCGCATGGCTTGCAGCAGTTGGTGTGTGTGTGTGGGGGGGGGGGGGGGGGGGGGGAGGAGGAGGGAAAGTGTCCTTATGTTCCCGAGCTAGGATGAACAGTAAATTCAAAAAAAAACAAAAAAAAAACTGTGCGATAAACTTTAACAAATGTTTTAAGAGCCAGCAAAATTTTACTTTGGAATGACATTCGTGAAATTCGCTGCAAAAAAAACAAAATTAGCACTTTAAAATGCTTTCGAAAATGGCATTTTTGGTGCATGAGTTTCTTTTTTGCCACCACTTCCACAAATGTGATTTCATGAATAAGTTTTGCAAGCACTCAGAAAGTTTGTCAATGTTTCACACAAAAAATCTGATATTTTTAATGTTTTTTTTTACAATTTTGCTGTTCATGCAGGCTCATTTGAGCTCGAGCCGAGAATAGCTGCGCCGGGGGGTGATACGTCTCCAACGTATCTATAATTTTTTATTGTTCAATGTTGTTATATTACCATTCTTGAATGTTTTAGATTCCTTTTATAGCAACTTTATTCTTTTTTGGGACTAACCTATTAACATAGTGCTCAGTGCCAGTTGTTGTTTTTTGCTTGTTTTTTACTCCACGGAATATTAGTACCAAACGAAATCCAAATGTCACGAAACTTTTTTGAGATTTTTTAACCAGAAGACAACTTGAGAGCTAAGGAAGCACAGGGGGAGGCCCATAGGGCTCATCACCCACCTGGGCACGCCAGAGGCCCCTGGCGCGCCCAGATGGGTGGTGGGGCTCATGAGGGTCTCCTCCACCGCCTCTCAGCTCTATAAATACCCAGATATTCCGGAAATCCTAGGGGAGCGATTGAAACATAATTCCAGCCACCGCAAGTTCCAGAACCATGAGATCCAATCTAGAGCCCTATTCCGGCACTCTGTCGGAGGGGAACACGATCACGGAGGGGTTCATCATCCTCATTGGTGCTCCTCCAATGATCCGTGAGTAGTTCATCATAGACCTACGGGTCCGTAGGTAGTAGCTAGATGGCTTTTTCTCTCTTTTTGATTCTCAATACAATGTTCTCCTCGATGTTCTTGAAGATCTATTTGATGTACTGACTTTTTGTGGTGTGTTTCTTGGGATCCGATGAAGTGCGACTTTATGATCAGATCTATCTATGAATATTCTTTTAGTTTCTTTGATCTCTCATATGCATGATTGTTATAGCCTCGTATTTCTTCTCCGAAACTTTGGTTTGGTTTGGCCAACTAGATTGATATTTCTTGCAATGGAAGATGTGCTTTGTGATGGGTTCGATCTTGCGGTGACCTCAACTAGTGACAGAAGGGGTAGCAAGGCACGCATGTATCGTTGCTATTAAGGATAAAAAGACGAGGTCCGTTCCTACATGAATAGATCTTGTCAACAACATGTCATCGTTCCTATTGCATTACTTCGTTTCTCCATGAACTTAATACACTAGATGCATGCTGGATAGCGGTCGATGTGTGGAGTAATAGTAGTAGATGCAGAATTATTTCGGTCTACTAATCTTGGACGTGATGCTTATATAGATGATCATTGCCTTGGATATCGTCATAATTATTTGCTCTTCTATCAATTGTCCAATAGTAATTTGTTTACCCACCGTATTCTATTTTCTCGAGAGCGACTAGTGAAATCTATGCCCTCCCCCCATCTATCTTTTATCATATTGTTTTCAGATCTATTATTTCACACAACTCAAAAATACATTGCTGCAATTTTTCTTTACTTATTTTATTTTGTGTTTTTGCAAGATCTATTTATCCAATCTCATACAAATTAATCTATCTTTTTACCGTAGAGGGATTGACAACCCCTGCGTGTTGGGTTGCAAGTATTTGTTCTTTGTGTGCAGGTACCATTGCATAGTGTTGCTTGGTCCTTCTACTAGATTGATAACCTTGATTTAATAACCGAGGAAAATACTTGCCGTAGGTGTGCTGTACCATCCCTTCCTTTTTGGGGAAGTACGAACGCAGATCTAAGCCATGTCAAAGGAATTTCTTGCGCCATTGCTGGAAGACATCATCAAGATCTATCAGGTTCCTAATCACAAATCTCATATCCTTGCAATTTACATTATTTGATATTTGCCTCTCGTTTTCATCTCCCCCACTTCACAAAAAATTGCCTTTTATTTGCCTTCGTTTTCGTTCATATTTTTTCTTGTCAGATCTCTTGTTTGCTTGCAATCTTGTTTGATTAGTCACGATGTCTCAAGAAAATAATAAATTGTGTGATTTTTCTAATACTAATAATAATGGTTCAAATCCTGATGCTCGCATTTATTCTTGGATTTATTTTAGGATTTCTGACGATGTGCATTCGGTGGGAGGAGACGTTCCCGTCGACGACGAGGCGCAGTCTTTCGGAGGTGCTCATAGGGGTAGGGTGTGTGTGTGCGTTCATAGGGGTGAGTGTATGCACGTGTATATGAGCGCTTGTGTCTATACTGATGTTCAATAAAAAGAAGGGGAGCCTTGGCGCAGTGGTAAAGCTGCCGCCTTATGACCATGAGGTCATGGGTTCAAGTCCTGGAAACAACCTCTTACAGAAATGCAGGGAAAGGCTGCGTACTAAAGACCAAAGTGATCGGACCCTTCCCCGGACCATGCGCAAGCGGGAGCTACATGCACATGGCTGCCCTTTTTTGAATAATAATGATTTTATTAGTACTCCGATTGCCCCCCCAGCCACTAGTGCAGAGTATTGTGATATTAATGCCGCTTTGTTGAATCTTGTTATAAAAGACCATTTTTCTGGTACTCCTAATGAGGATGTCGCATCCCATCTAAACACATTCGTAGAATTGTGTGATATGCAAAAGAAAAAAGATGTGGACAATGATATTGTGAAGTTGAAATTATTTCCTTTTTCCTTGAGGGATCGTACAAAAATTTGGTTTTCTTCTTTGCCTCGCAATAGTATCAATTCTTGGGATAAGTGTAAAGATACTTATATTACTAAGTATTTTCCGTCCGCAAAAATTATTTCCCGTAGAACTCAAATCATGAATTTTAAGCAACTTGAGCATGAACATGTTGCACAATCTTGGGAAAGAATGAAATTGATGCTAAGAAATTGTCCTACTCATGGTTTAAATCTTTGGATGATCATACAATTTTTTTATGCGGGATTGAATTTTGTCTTTAGAAATCTTTTAGATTCCCCCGTGGGTGGTATTTTTATGGAAACTACTTTGGGTGAAGCTACTAAATTTCTTGATAATATTATGGCAAATTATTCACAATGGCATACCGAAAGAGCACCTACTAGTAGAAAGATCAATTCCTTTGAATAAATTAGTACTTTGAGTGAAAAAGTTGATGCTCTTATGAAATTGGTTGCTAATAAAAATGCTCCTATTGATCTTAATGATATGTCTTTGTCTATTCTGATTGAGCAAAATAGTGATCCCGTAGATGTGAATTTTGTCTTGAGATTTTTTTAATAACAATGCTTATAGAGGTAATTTCGATTTTACTTCATCACATTGCCAGAAAAAACGAGATTGATAGAAATCTAATCTTTTTCATACCCCTACCAATACCTCAAAAAAGATAAGAGGAACATCGGCATGCTAGTTAGAACTGAGTTTATCAACACTAGCGGACCCCATACGACATAAGCTTGCCCTTCCAGTAGTTTAGTTTTTTCTCAAATCGATCTTCAATGCATTTCCACTACTTGTTCGATAATTTTGATGGTGAATCGGTATCCCTAGGTACGTGAATGGTAGGGATCCCAATTCACATCCGAACAATTGTCTATATGCATCTTGTTCCTCTTTGGCTCTCCCAAAATAGAACAATTCGCTCTTGTTAAAATTAATTTTCAATCCGGACAATTTTTCAAAAAGGTAAAATATCAGCTTCATATTTCTAGCCTTAACGAGGTCATGTTTCATGAAAATAATAGTATCATCAGCATATTGTAGTATGGATATTCTCCCAACCACCAGATGTGGGACTAGTCCTCCTACTTGGCCATTCTCCTTGGCCCTACCGATAAGCACTGCCAACATATCTGCCACTATGTTAAACAGAATAGGAGAGATCGGGTCTCCCTATCGTAAGCCCTTATGTGTCTGAAAATAATGACCTATGTCATCATTTACTTTGATTTCAACCATTTCTTTTTGAATAAAGGAGTCTACATGTTTCCTCCACGCATCATCAAACCCCTTCACGCGTAAGGCCTATTGGAGGAAGGGCCATTTGACCTTATCGTATGCTTTCTCAAAATCCACTTTGAATATAACCCCATCAAGTTTCTTCGAATGGATATCGTGAAGAGTTTCGTGTAAGACAACAACCCCTTCTAGGATGTGTCTCCCTACTAGGGAAAACCTTATACACCGAATCTTAGCAGCAGCGCCGTACAAAAAGAGGTGCTGCTACCCAGTTAGCAGTGGCGCGGCCTAGTGGAAACGCGCTGCTAGTAAAATCGACCGACAGTACCCACCAACCTAGGTTTAGCAGCAGTGCGTTGTCCCGACCCGCGCTACTGATAAAGTAATATTAGTAGCGACTTTTTTTCTGGTCGCTATTGCTAATTTTGAAACTGGCCACATGGCGGGCCCTGCTTAGCAGTAGCGCGTGCGTAGTAAGCGCGCTGCTGGTATGTTCTTAGCAGTAGCACGCTTTATGGCCCGTGCTACTGCTCAGACGCAGCATAATACCACATTTTCCCTCCCCTTTCCATCTCCTCTCTTCCTCACTTTCCCCTACCTCCCACCTCCTCTCTCCCTCACTTTTCTTCTTCCTCAATACTTCTCCCCCCCATTATTCCCCCTCTTCTACCTACCTTTCTCTCTCTTTATTACTCCTAGCTAAATACACCACCTCCATTAATGCATCTCCTTTCTCTTTTTCCTTCTCCCTCCACTAGTTGAAGTTGTCTCCTCCCAAATTAGGTAGCTAGGTAGATGTAGCATTTAGTGAAGTGACCTATGTGCCCCCTAACTAGATCTAGCTTTGTCAAGAAGAGCTTTGTCCACTTTTGATCTCCCTACTAGCTACATCATCTCCACCGTGTGCTCGATCTCGAGATAGGTGTGATTAAAAATTCATGCTTTCACTAGTGCGCGTCGGTCCTAAACAAACAATTTTTTACCCCTTTCCGTGACGACATTTGGAACCGCCGCCAAGTGAGTGTGGGCGATAGGGGGGTCCTTCCCACACAACCCAGAAACTGTCGGGTATATGCCCTCTTGGCACACACGTTCGGCAAAATGAGGTCGTGTGCGACCGGCGAGAACTCAAATACGTAAATATGTACAGTAGAGCTAAAAGAAAATACAATTATACGATGAAATTGTTTCCGGTCGCAAGTACATCCCACATAGTCAGTCCCCGCTAAACGTTTCCGTTCGTATGCACATCCCACGCAGTTGCTTCAAGGAAAACGTTTCCGTTCACAGGTACATCACACACAATTTTTCTTATTAAATTGTTTGCATTATTGAATGTATCACAGACAGTCCATAGAAGAAACTGTGTAGCAAAGGCTGTCCATGACACATAGTTTTTATGTGGCAAACGTTTGCGCAAAGTGGCCTAACACAAACAATTTTCAAGAGGAAGTCATGTGTGATTGTTCATTGATCCAACATGGTTTATTCCTAGAAACTGTGTGTGTTGCCTGAGGTCATCGCCCACGGTATTTTGTCAACAACCGTTTGCAATATCAAAACCCAATTAGCAGGCTAATTCGCCATTAGCAGGCTAATTTCTCTATTATTAATAATCCATTTACTAATCTAATTGACATTCATATTAAGCACACAATATATTTCATTTTCATATTAAGGTAGCACAATTTTATAATTGAAATACATCAGAGTACAACATGATATAGCTTCAGCACTCAGCTACCCCATTACGCAACTGCACCAGCAGCAAGTTCCACATGCAACCTGTAAAAACTTTCAAAATTAGCATCATAGACGGTATATAGACATATGCATCTCATCTGGAAAACTGCTGAAGCGGAAGGCGAATATTGAGCCTTCATTCATGTTGAAGGTCTTTGCAACTTTAGGCCACTGCCTGTGGATGATTGACCGTCCGTCCTTCGTCCTCTTCAGGAACACTTCAATATTGAACCGTGGGTGTTGTATGAAAACCTTCCTCGCCTCCTGACCATAGAGTTGGTTTGAGAGGTAATCATTAGTGAACTGCTTTGGAAAGGCCTGAAAATAAGGATGTGCATAAATATCTTCTCTATATTGGAAATGGGGCAAAGGAATAAAAAAAAGGCAAGGTATAATAGTTAGTACCATCTTGTAGTGAACGGATGTCTTCTTCATTGTGCAAACAAAGATCTTGTTGTTTTTTGTCGCTAATTTTTTTATCCTAACAATCTTTGTGAGTTTATTGATTTGATTGATATTCATGGACAACTCATTTCCCCATATGCAAAAAGGGTCGAACAGTGGGTCAAAACCTCTGACACCAGGACCTACATGCGCAAGACCAAATTGTTAAAAACCAAAATATTAGAATGGTTCCTACAATTGCACAATAATGTGCTACTAGACAACGGACCATGCACGTGCTAACCTCGATTGTAAACCTCAGTGCTTTCCATTGTTTCCCTGCAACACATATAAGGTAGTTAGTAATCAAGTTAAATAAGGGTTTGCATGCTATTAGTAAAATATGTTGATAAAAAATAAGCACATTGCAAATTCATCAGATTAATTGAAGCCACACGGAAAACCCATTTACCCAAACCAAGCATGATTAAGAACTAGGAAATATATCACTTTTATATGTTTCTCATGTATTAAGTGCAGCCAAATTCGAATTATTCCTCACATGCACAACAATACAAAATTCTACCCGCGACAATTGGATATCGCATTGCAGAATTGAACGAAGCAGTTAACTAAACACCACAACAGATGAACCAAACATTAACTGAGCACCACATTGCACAATATAACATTGAACCAAGCAGTTAACTAAACACCACAACAAATGAACCAAACATTAACTGAGCACCACATTGCACAATATAACATACTCCTAATAGAAGATCAGAGAGTTAACCAAACAATTAACTACAGCCAATTCTAGCAATTGTATTTGTTTCTCATGTATTTACTACAACCAAATTTAATTTATTCCTCACATGGTATACAATAACATAATACACCCACAATTTTGTAAAGATAATTTCGATTTATTTCTCACATTGAAGACAATACAAAATTACAGCCTGAAGAATTGAATATCACATTTGCAGAATTGAACCAAACAGTTAACTGAAGACGACAACTAATTAACAAAACAGTTAATAAGTAAGCACCACACTGCATGACATATAGAACATATACACTAGAACAACAGATTGCATGGTGAAATTACATAGCACAATTCACTAGATTTTGTGAAGGAAAGGCAGGAGCAGCACACGCAATGGGTAAACCGAGCATGCTTAACTGGCGTAGCTAGCAATTGGCAAGGTGCTCCTCCAAGATCTGGGGGTCGGCACGAATGGCAACCATCACGACCTCATCCACACGTGCGACCACGATTTGCTTCTCCGCTGCCAAATGCTCCTTGAGGTCCTGGCTATACTGCGTGCACCATGGCTTAGGCCGGCGCTTATTTGGTGGAGGGGTCGGTGATTTGGGTGGAAGGTGTCGCGCTCGTGCCGGCGGTCGGGGCATGTGGGATGTGGAAGGAGGAGGATGGGGGTCGGGTGTGGATTACCTGCCTGGATAGAGGAGGCCGAGCAGCGTGAAGGAGGGTCGCCAGCAAGGAGGCGGTGGCGCTGCAAGCAAGGAGTGAAGGTTTCAACTTGGAAAGGAAGGCGGAAAGAGGGGAAATGTGGCTTTTGGTAAGGGGAAGGGGGCGGGGAGGTAGATATTTCTGCGGAAGCCAAAAATTTGGAATCGCTCCAGCCAAAAAACTGGCGTGCAAAGTGTCATCAGACACGGTTCCTTATTCAGAACTGTGTATGATATGTGGACATCACAAATGATTCAGATAGCTTAACCGTGTGTGATGAGTTTGAACATCAAAAGTTTTGGTTCGAATTTCCATGGTTACAGTGGTCATCCACGTCATTGCATAATTTGGGCACACAAAGGAGACTACAGCACACCCACACTTCTCAATCGAGCAAGTTCATCAATTAAACAGAGCTAGCTGACCTAAACATTACTCTAACAAATTAAAGACCGGCGCTCCTAATTAAACAAAACAAAGAGTTCTACTATGGCTGGTGCTCGTCGATCTCCACCGCCGCCTCCATGTCCAGCTCACGCCCGATTGTCTCTTGGGGAAGGGGCTCCATGGCATCCATCGCACCATACTCGGCAAGCATCTCGCCATCCGCGTCCGCCATCTCTTTGGAAAAGGCCGCCACGAGATGGGCGTGGGCGGACGCAATCTGGGCTTGGACGGGCTCCGTCGTCGCAAGGTATGCGGCGGAGGAACGAACGGCTACTCGAACGCTCTCGGCGATTGCCAGCTCTTCGGCCGTGGGTTGCCGACCATTGTCGGAGAAGCTTCGTTCGATTTGTGCGGTGACCGCTAGGAGCTGGGCGTGGGCAGCCTCAACATGGTCGCGGACGGCCTCCATCAGGGCTAAGGCCTCCGCTGCGGAACGGACAGCTGCTGTGCCGCTCTCACCAGTTGCTATCCCTGAGGAAGATGTTGCTGCCGCTACCTGAGAAGCAACAACGGCTGTTTGGGATGCCTTTGTCGTCCGATTGCAAATTGCGGCCGCGCTCATGCACCTTGCATGGCGGCTGCGGCCGCGCTCTCGCCGGGGTGGGCCACCGAAGTTGCCCTCACGACGCGGGTCCATATGCCCAACTTTCACCAGCGATGATTGAACAGTGAAATGATGTTTAGGGAGCGAGCTAGTGTGCTTGAGACACAAGCCGCGGACTGTAGCCGACGCACCATCTTGCGTAAGCCATAGGCGTACTATACACCGATGGTGCTCCAAGATATTTTGTACCACATCTCACACGGTTGTTGATAATAAACCGTGTGTGATCTACTTGATTTTTCATCTTGATTTGAATTACATAATGGGGTCACAACGGCAATGGATGGTGTTTGAATTGCTAGAACTTTTCTCTGAGTGAACATGCAACTATATGTGTGTCGTAAGAGAATTGGAATTACTCAGGGTTCGTTTGAACATTTTATACATTAAATTGGTTTTCTACCAATTTCAGGTGAACAATTCAAATTTGAACTACATGCACATGCTCCAGTGCATATAAATTGGTTGAAAAATTAAATCTTTGTCCTTGGGTGCATGCTTAGGTCCCATGCAAGAAATGGGAATGAATTTCAAACACCAGGGCACCGTTGATTGCCGAAAAACATTGAGATGCCTGGTTTTTAAATTCTAATGAATCCAAAACTTGTTTGAAATTCATGAAACTTGGCATGCTATCATGGAGCGGCATTAACATGCCGTGGTACAAATTTTGTCCCATTTGGGGCAGGTTTGGGTATATACTTCTCACAAACCGGAGCTTCTCACAACAAGCATGATGGTTTTCGGTAGGGAATGTCCATCTTTGGGGACGAAACAATATCCATTGCCTATTATTGCTTTCGAATTTTTTTCTCATGTCAACATAGAATAACAGGAGTGTTGTGCAATTTTTTGTGATTTTTCGGGGTTCGTTTGGACATTTTTATGCATTAACTGAGTTTTCAATGTATTTTATGTGCATAATTCAAATTTGAACTACATGCACATGCTCTAGTGCATATAAATTGGTTGAAAAATCAAATATGTGTCCTTGGGTGCATGCTTAGGTCCCATGCAAGAAATGGGAATGAATTTCAAACACATGGGCACCGTTGATTGCCGGCAAAACATTGAGATGCATGGTTTTTAAATTCTAGTAAATCCAAAACTCGTCTGAAATTCATGAAACTTGGCATGCTATCATGGAGCGGCATCAAAATGCCGCGGTACAAATTTTGTCCCATTTTGGGCAGGTTTGGGTATATGCTTCTCACAAATGGAACTTCTCACAACAAGCATGATGGTTTTCGGTAGGGAACGTCCCACCTTTGGGGACAAAACGATATCCATTGCCTCTTATTGCTTTCAATTTTTTTCCTTGTGTCAACATAGAATAACAGGAGTGTTGTGTGATTTTTTGTGATTTTTCGGGGTTTGTTTGGACATTTTTATGCATTAACTGAGTTTTCAATGCATTTTATGTGCATAATTCAAATCTGAACTACATGCACAAGCTCTAGTGCATATAATTTGGTTGAAAAATTAAATCTTTGTCCTTCGCTGCATGCTTAGGTCCCATGCAAGAAATGGGAATGGATTTCAAACACCTGGGCACCGTTGATTGCCGGCAAAACATTGAGATGCCTGGTTTGTAAATTCTAGTAAACCCAAAACTCGTCTGAAATTCATGAAACTTGGCATGATATAATGGAGCGGCATCAACATGTCGTGGTACAAATTTTGTCCCATTTGGGGCAGGTTTAGTTATATGCTTCTCACGAACCGGAGATTCTCACAACAAGCATGATGATTTTCGGTAGGGAACGTCCCACCTTTGTGGATGAAACGATATCCATTGCCTCTTATTACTTTTATATTTTTTTTCTCGTGTCAACATAGAACAACAGGAGTGTTGTGTGAATTTTTGTGATTTTTCGGGGTTCGTTTGGACATTTTTATGCATTAAGTGAGTTTTCAATGCATTTATGTGCATAATTCAAATTTGAACTGCATGCACATGCTCCAGTGCATATAAATCGGTTGAAAAATCAAATATGTGTCCTTGGGTGCATGCTTAGGTCCCATGCAAGAAATGGGAATGAATTTCAAACACCGGGGCACCGTTGATTGCCGGCAAAACATTGAGATGCCTGGTTTTTAAACTCTAGTAAATCCAAAATTCGTCTGAAATTCATGAAACTTGGCATGCTATCATGGAGCGGCATCAACATGCTGTGGTACAAATTTTGTCCCATTTGGGGTAGGTTTGGGTATATGCTTCTCACAAATCGGAGCTTCTCACAACAAGCATGATGGTTTTCGATAGGGAACGCCCCACCTTTGTGGACGAAACGATATCCATTGCCTCTTATTTCTTTCAATTTTTTTCTCATGTCGACATAGAACAACAGGAGTGTTGTGCAATTTTTTGTGATTTTTTGGGGTTCGTTTGGACATTTTTATGCATTAACTGAGTTTTCAATGCATTTTATATGCATAATTCAAAATTTAACTACATGCACATGCTCTAGTGCATATAAATTGGTTGAAAAATCAAATGTGTGTCCTTGGGTGCATGCTTAGGTCCCATGCAAGAAATGGGAATGAATTTCAAACACCGGGGCACCGTTGATTGCTGGCAAAACATTGAGATGCCTGGTTTTTAAATTCTAGTAAATCCAAAACTCGTCTCAAATTCATGAAACTGGGCATGCTATCATGGAGCGGCATCAACATGTCATGGTACAAATTTTGTCCCATTTGGGGCAGGTTTGGGTATATGCTTCTCACAAACCGAAGCTTCTCAAACAAGCATAATGCTTTTTGGTAGGGAACGTCCCACCTTTGGGGACGAAACGATATCCATTGCCTCTTATTGCTTTCAATTTTTTTCGTGACAACATAGAACAACAGGAGTGTTGTGTGATTTTTTGGGGTTCGTTTGGACATTTTTATGCATTAACTGAGTTTTCAATGCATTTTATGCGCATAATTCAAATTTGAACTACATGCACATGCTCCAGTGCATATAAATTGGTTGAAAAATCGAATATTTGTCCTTGGGTGCATGCTTAGGTCCCATGCAAGAAACGGGAATGAATTTCAAACACCGGGGCACTGTTGATTGCCGGCAAAACATTGAGATGCCTGGTTTTTAAATTCTAGTGAATCCAAAATTCTGTTAACCATTCACGTGACACCACGTGTCGGTGTCAAAACCGGCGGATCTCGGATAGGGGGTCCCGAACTGTGCATCTAAGGCGGATGGTAACAGGAGGCAGGGGACACAATGTTTTACCCAGGTTCGGGCCCTCTTGATGGAGGTAAAACCCTACGTCTTGCTTGATTTATTCTTGATGATATGAGTATTACAAGAGTTGATCTACCATGAGATCGGAGAGGATAAACCCTAGAAGCTAGCCTATGGTCTGATTCTATGTTGTCCTATATACTAAAACCCTCCGGTTTATATAGACACCGGAGGGGGCTAGGGTTACACAAGGTCGGTTACAAAGGAGGAGATATACATATCCATATTTCCTAGCTTGCCTTCCACGCCAAGTAGAGTCCCATCCGGACATGAGACGAAGTCTTCAATCTTGTACCTTCATAGTCCAATAGTCCGGCCAAAGGATATAGTCCGGCTGTCCGGAGACCCCCTAATCCAGGACTCCCTCAGTAGCCCCTGAACCAGACTTCAATGATGATGAGTCCGGCGCGCAGTGTTGTCTTCGGCATTGCAAGGCGGGTTCCTCCTCCGGATACACCACAGAAGAGTTTGGATAAAAGGATAGTGTCCGACCCTGCAAAATACGTTCCACCTACCACCATAGAGAGAATAATATTTCCACAAATCTAATCTGCTGACATGTTTTGGCAACATGACATCATGCCATGGCTCGGTGATTATTCGAACCGTTTTTCTCTAACAAGCCCCGCACATAACGCGAGGCAGTTTCCTGACACGTCTTGTCAAAGCAGAGATCGTGTCCCCCTTATTATGGGATTCTCATCAATACGGGCGTGGGTAACCCAACCGTGCCATCAATTACGGCGCTTGAGAGATAAGCGAGTTTTACCAGGCTAGTGGAGGCACATAGTTTCGGCCGCCCTTATAAAGGGATAAGGTTTAACCTTTTTTACCCACGGCTTCTTCCTCCTTGCTCATCCGTCCTTACGCACACGACCTCCAACGCCCAAGCCCACATCCTTCTCCTCAACCTTCTCCAAACTTGTCCGGAGCGGGAGGCAAGTGGATGGCTTCCTCCGTCATGGAGGGACACATCAGAAAGCTGCGCGGAGCCGGATACTTATCCGCGAACATCGCGCATCGGCTGCCCGCTGCAGGGCAGATCGTCCCCACCCTGGAACCTCACGAGAGGGTAGTCTTCCTCCACCACTTCCTCCGCGGACTGGGGTTTCCCCTCCATCCATTCGTCCGCGGTCTTATGTTCTACTACGGGCTGGACTTTCATGATCTAGCCCCGAACTTCATCCTCAACATTTCGGCGTTCATCGTCATGTGTGAGGCTTTCCTCTGCATCCGGCCCCACTTCGGCCTGTGGCTGAAGACCTTCAATATCAAGCCGAAGGTGGTGGGAGGCCAACAAGCAGAATGCGGCGGAGCCATGGTGGGCAAGATGCCCAATGTTATATGGCTTGAAGGCTCCTTGGTGGAGACTATAAAGGGGTGGTAATCGGCATGGTTCTACATCACCGAGCCACGCGACACCAACAGGGTGGCGGCTCCTGAGTTTCGATCCGGAATCCCCACGCGGCTCACCTCCTGGAAAGAGAAGGGCCTATCCTGGGGTTCATCGGTGGAGCTGGACGGACTCCAGAAATGTATCAGGAATATGACAAGCAAGAACCTCAAGCTTGTCAACATAGTCCAGGTCATGCTCTTCCGCCGGATCCTCCCGTGTCAACAACGGGATTTCAACTTCTGGGAGTTCGACCCGGCCCAGCACCAGACTCTGAGCGAGCTCTTCAACATGACGCACAAGGACGTCTGGAGGGTGTTGTTCAAGGGTGCTGAGGTGTAACGCCCCGAGACCGATGTGCCAGGTGTCTTCCAGTTATTCGCTGTTGTTGCCTTGTCATTGCTGGCGTGTCACGCATTTCATATCATGTCATCATGTGCATTTCATTTGCATACATGTTCATCTCATGCATCCGAGCATTTTCCCCGTTGTCCGTTTCTTAATCCGGCGCTCCCGTGTCACCCGGTGTCCCTTTCTACCTCTTTTCGTGTGCGGGTGTTAAATGTTCTCGGATTGGACCGAGACTTGCCATGCGGCCTTGGTTTTCTACCAGTAGACCGCCTGTCAAGTTTCGTGCCATTTGGACTTCGTTTGATACTCCAACGGTTAACCGAGGGACCAAAAAGGCCTCGTGTGTGTTGCAGCCCAACACCCCTCCAAAGTGGCCCAAAACCTACCTAAACCCCCTCCATCATCTCGGTCGTTCGATCACGATCGCGTGGCTACAAACCGCACCTCATTTCGACTCTCCTAGCTCCCTCTACCTATAAATATGTGGACTTCCCCGAAAAATCCCGCAGTCCAAACCCTAGATCCAATTCCGCACGCCGCCGGACATGTCTGTCCCGCCGCTGGACGTGTCTGCCGCCGCCACCTCAGTCCGTCCAATCAGGACTCGACACCGCAGCATCACCACCGCCGCAACCAACCAGCATCCGCCACCTCAGCGCCGCGCCGCCCCACTTCGCTGCGGGCCCGCCGGAGCCCATCGCGGGCCCGCCCGTCATGAACCGCCGCCGCCCCGCACCTATTCATCCCCGCCGGCATGCCTGAGGCGCCGCCTCCGCGCTGGAGCGCCATGCCGCCGTGCGCCTCCCACCGGCGACCAGCCTCCACCTTGTCGCCGGGCTTCGCCGACCCCGCTGCCTGGAGCTCCGCCGCCGCCGAGAAGGAGCCTTCCGCGCCCGGATCCGCGTTCCCCGCACCGGATTTGGCCCGTTCCGGCCATCCTCCGCTTGTTCCAGGCCACCGTCGCCTTTGCCCATGCTCGCCGCCGGCTGTCGTCGCCATTGGTCTCTGCCGCCCTGCCTCCCCGATCCGATCGGGCGATCGGGAGGAGGACGACGCCCCGTTGACCTCCTCGCTGGGCCAGGCCCAGTCCCCGTCGGCCTCCCCCCTCTTCTGCAGTTGGGCGGGTGAGATCCCGCTGTCCTTCGCCCAGTGCGCCCCGTAGCTATCCAGCGCTCACTCTTTTTCCTGAGAATTTCACAAAGTCCCAGTAATCTTTAGGCTTTTTCATCGCATCATAACTTTGTACCCGTGGTTTCGTTTTGGACGTGTAGCATACCAAAATGTTTGTCTCGACGAGTACATCATTTCATCTCATTGCATAATTTTCATTTGAGCTCATCTTGATGCCTGAAATGCTGTTGGATGAGGGCTATGTGATGATAGTTTCAGATCTGTTTCAGCAAATGCACTTTTGTCATTTTTTCCATGATTAATGTGTGCATGCTATGATCCTGATGTCTACATTTGTTTTGATATATGCCATGTTATATTTACAGGGGTGTATGCCATGTATTTTTGTGATCTTTGTGGTGACTAACACAAGCATGCAAAGTAGCTTACTCAATGATGTTGATTTCAGGGACTTAGAATTTCACCAAGTCCTTGCCCTGTCCTTATTTTTATGCCATATGTTCATGTTGTTTCCTAGTGATCCGTGCCTCTTTTGAGCACGATCAGTAAGGATGTTTTGTAGATAATGTTGTGCTCTATCCATCCATATCTTTGTTTGCAATTATGGAGCACCCTAGCTTGAGTCAATCGAGCTCTACTTTTGCTATAAAATGTTTCTGGCAGATTGTTAACATGTTTAGCAATTTTGTCGAGCTTGTTGTTGTTGATCCGTGCATGCTATGTTGTTGTTCTTGCCATGTCTACTTGCTGGGTGTATGTTTAGTTTATCATGCAATGCCTCGTGGTGAGTGCATTGAGCTCGTAAACATTCCTACTTGATATCTGTTTTGCATGCTCCAGTTTTTCACCAAGTCTGAATCTGTTTATGTTTTTTTGCTATGTTCACATGCTTGCAATTGTATTTTATGATCCCTTTTGGCTTATGGTCACTAAGGGACTTTTGTTGTATGCTTTGAGTAGCTTAATGTCATGCCTTGCTTTGCCTTGATATGTTCCTGTAGCATATAGTTATCGTGCTCTAAACATTGCTTCCTCATATTAAATTCCTGACATGCTGTTAATTGTTATCTTTTACACTTTTGCCATGCTTGTTTTGAACCTGCTGTTCATTGAATTAGCCGTAGCTCAATGTTCATCTTTATTCAAGCATCATGAGTGGATCCCTTCCATGTATTTTGTTGTCATGTTGGAGTGTTGTAGCATGTTGTTCTTGATGCATTTAGAAGGCTACTTGCTGTTAATCGCAGACCGGTGCCATATTTGTTTTGCTTGCCATTTCCAAACTGTGCATCCGATTCCGGTGATCTTTATATCGATTTCGACCGAAATCACCCCACCTTTCTAGTGGCACTCTTGGATTTCCATGTTGAGGCCAGGTTCAATCATTCCTTTCCAAATCTTGCATATGCATCACATATCACATCCCGCATATCATACCTTGTTTGCATCATGTTGCTTGTGCATTGCACGTGGTTGATTGTGTCTACCTTTGCTTGTTGTTCTTGCTTGGGTAGAGCCTGGAGACGAGTTCATGTTCAAGGACCCGTTGAGTACGTCTACGAGGTTCAAGCTTTTTGTCTTCTCGGAGTACTTTGTAGGCAAGATGACCATACCCTCGAAATCACTTCTATCTTTGCTTGCTAGTTGCTTGCTCTTTTGCTATGCCTATGCTGCGATTCCTACCACTTGCTTATCATGCCTCCCATATTGTTAAGCCAAGCCTCTAACCCACCTTTTTCCTAGCAAACCGTTGTTTGGCTATGTTACCGCTTTGCTCAGCCCCTCTTATAGCGTTGTTAGTTGCAGGTGAAGATTGGAGTTTGTTCCTTGTTGGAACATGGATATATTTGTTGGGATATCACAATATCTCTTATTTAATTAATGCATCTATATACTTGGTAAAGGGTGTAAGGCTTGGCCTTATGCCTGGTGTTTTGTTCCACTCTTGCCGCCCTAGTTTCCGTCATATCGGTGTTATGTTCCCGGATTTTGCGTTCCTTACACGGTTGGGTTATAATGGGAACCCCTTGACAGTTCGCCTTGAATAAAACTCCTCCAGCAAGGCCCAACCTTGGTTTTACCATTCGCCACCTAGCCTCTTTTTCCCTTGGGTTAGGCCAGCCCAAGGGTCATCTTTATTTTAACCCCCCCCACCGGGCCAGTGCATGTCTATGTGTTAGTCCAAAACAGAGCCACTTGCGGCGCCACCTCGGGGAAACTTGAGGGCTGGTTTTAGCTGTACGTAGTGTTCATCCGGTGTTGCCCTGAGAACGAGATATGTGCAGCTCCTATCAGGATGTCAGCGCATCGGGCGGTCTTGCTGGACTTGTTTTACCATTGTCGAGGATGTCTTGTAACTGGGATGCCGAGTTTGATCGGATTGTCTTGGGAGAAGGAATATCCTTCGTTGACTGTGAGAGCTTGTGATGGGCTAAGTTGGGACACCCCTGCAGGGATTTGAACTTTCCAAAGCCGTGCTCGCGGTTATGGGCAGATGGGAATTTGTTAATGTCCGGTTGTAGAAAACCTGAAACTTATCTTAACTAAAATGCATCAACCGCGTGTGTAGCCGTGATGGTCTCTTTCCGGCGAAGTCCGGGAAGTGAACACGGTGCTGGAGTTATGCTTGACGTAGGTTGTTCTAGGATCACTTCTTGATCATAGTTTCTCGAACGTGCTTTGCCTTCTCTTCTCGCTCTCATTTGTGTATGTTAGCCACCAAATATGCTAGTCGTTTGCTGCAGCTCCACCTCATACCTTTTACCCTACCCATAAGCTTAAATAGTCTTGATCACAAGGGTGTGAGATTGCCGAGTCCCCGTGACTCACATATACTTCCAAAACCAGTTTGCAGGTGCCGATGAAACCGTGTAGGTGACGCAACCAAGCTCAAGGAGGAGCTCGATGAAGAACTTGTTCATAATGTTGTTTCGTTTCAGTTGATCAGTAGTGGAGCCCAGTTGGGACGATCGGGGATCTGTGTAGCTTTTGGGGTAGTCTTCTTTTATTTTGGTTCCGTAGTCGGACCTTGATTGTATCTGGATGATGTAATGCTTTATTCATGTATGGTGTGAAGTGGCGATTGTAAGCCAACTATGTATTTCTTTCCCTTATTGTTTTACATGGGTTGTGTGCAGATTACCTCACTTGCGACATTGTTTACAATGCAGTTATGCCTCTAAGTCGTGCTTCGACACATGGGAGATATAGCCACATCGTGGGCGTTACAAGTTGGTATCAGAGCCTTCCCCGACCTTAGGAGCCCCCTGCTTGATCGAATTGCTGGCGATGTTGAGTCTAGAAAATGTTTTGAGTCTTATAGGATTATATATATCGGAGAGTAGGATTCTTTTTACTCCTCAGTCCCTTCGTCGCTCTGGTGGGGCATCATGACATAGAGTTTTGACTCTTCTCTTCTCAAATTTCACTAAAAAAATTTTAGGATCACGCGGGTATCTTGGAATCATTCCGATGGTTTTGTGGTGAGAACATTGTTCTTGGTGCCTCCTGAAATTTAGGGGTTGTGGCAGTGTCCCGGGGAGTTGAGCTCCGAGGTGTTGTCATCACAATTTTATTGTTGCAATTCTGGAATACCTGAGTTTTTTGCCGACATCGAAAATCTCTTTTATGCAGTTGTTGGTGAGATAACCTCGACGCCACCCAGTACTGGGGCGGGAGTTCGGGAGTATTTCCATAACTCGTATAATGGATGCTTTTCGAAGGTTGAGGTAAACGATTTCCGAAGGTTTCTTGGTTATGTGTTGAAGGAAGGATACAACTGGATGTAGGATTTGTTAGTTTTGGGTGAGATATTATGCTTCCCCTGTATCCCCAACACCTGATTGCATAACCGGAAAGTTTCGGGAGTTTATAAGTGGGAACTCAAGTAGCTCTTAGGATTTCTTTCCGACAGATGTATGATTTGAAATTGGGGTTCGACGTCTAGTGGTCCGCCTATCCACGGTTGGTTTTACAGTGGTTTCGTTGTGTCTTAAAGAGTCCTTGGCTATGCTGACTCGGGGACACTTCGTATGTCATGTGCACTGCCTTGTACATGATGGTGTTGTACGATCGAGCCCGTGTAGGCCCCACCACGAAAACTTCAGACGAAATCTCTATCATATGTTTGTTCCGGCTTATTTTGCAAGTCAGTCCTTTGTTTTATTTTGATTTGTGGTATTCGAGTTGCTTCAATGTCAAGTGTTGATTCCATACCTTTCCTAAGCGGTGTTCTCTTATATCTATGTGAATACTAGTCCTTCATGATAATCGAGATTGTCATGCCAATCCTTTTCAACCGGTGTGTTTCTCTTCAAGTGGATCCGGTCATTTCAACATCCGCAAGATCAATTATCAGTTCTTCTCAATGATGTTTGTTTCATCCGTCTCCAAGTTGCTTTTGTTTTCCCCCCCCCCCCCCCCTTTTTTTTTCAAGGACTCAGATTTCTTAATCAAGTATCATCTTATTGATGAGAAGTCTCTCCATTCTTTTCCGTCAATGTTCTTATCCGGTGATTCTCATGAAGATTCTAATGGAGCTTCAAGCTCATCATTCTTCGTTCTTTT
The DNA here is from genome assembly GCF_003073215.2 of Triticum urartu. Taxonomy (NCBI): domain Eukaryota; kingdom Viridiplantae; phylum Streptophyta; class Magnoliopsida; order Poales; family Poaceae; genus Triticum; species Triticum urartu. The sequence goes on along the minus strand of NC_053024.1, from coordinate 569,354,821 downwards.
CTTCTCCGGTGGATTCAATTCAATCTTTGTTGATCATATCTTTTCCTCGTTTCAAATGTTTTCTAATGCCGGTGCACCTCTTTATCATTTACCTTTTCACTATTCATTTGTCCCGGAGTCTTCAAGTTATCTCGAAGATTCGTGTTTCCACTTTGCATTCGTTCAAGAACTTTCGAGGATGTTATCTCATTCAAGTCATTTAATTCAACTGGTGCATTCTTTCTTTTCAAGCAATCGTTCTACGGTGTTTCTTTTCAATGAGCCCTAACCCACAGGTCTTTTCCTAGGATCTTACCTGACTCTTCTAATTTTTCCGGAGCTTCTCAAATTGTTTTCCAAGTTTGACGTAAGAATGAGTTATCATCAGTCAAATGCTTTCTCCAAGATCTTTCAAATTCTTTCATCGTTGGTTCAACATTTCCAATTTTAACTCCAGAGTGCCTCAACAATTCTTGGTGGGGTTTTCTCGTCATCATTCTTGGATTTTGAAGATCGAAGAAGATTTTCTCTTAAATCTTGCTCCATTCTCTTCAAGATTCATGGTGCTAGCTTTATGCCATCCTCTCATAATTGTTTTCGATTGTGAGAATTCTTTTCACCCATCCGGAGCAATTCAGGAGTCTTTTCAGTTTGATTTCATGGAGCCCATCATCTCAGAAGATTTATTCATTCTCAGTCTTCAACTATTGTTCTCCAAATCTCACTGGTGCATCATTCAAATATTCTCTAATCGTTTCGTGTTCTATTCGTTTCACCTGTATCTAAATTCCCTCGAGCACCTTCGTTCATTTCATAATTCTTCCTGGTGTTTTCCTTATCTTTTCTACGTTCATTTTCAATTCTTATGGTGTTCGTTCAAGATTTCTCTTCCTTCTTTTCATATCAATTTATTCATTGTTCCAACCCGACCGGTGATTCGCTGAAGACCTTTCCAAGTTGACGCTATATCTATCTTAATACTTTCTACGAGAATAAGTAGTATGTCAAATCCGTTGCTTGTCATCAATTTAATTGGTGAAGGATAAGCATAATGTAATTCTTATTCTTGTTTCATCAAGTGAATTCAATTCCTTATTCCGGAGGTTCTTCATAGCACATTCTCGGTTCGAGATGCTTTATCTTTTCTCCCGGAGTTCCAAGATCTCTCAATTATATCATCACGAAGATCCATCTAAATCATTGCAAGGCTTCAACCTTATTCTTTTCATCCTTCATTTCGTTTGATCATTCTTTTGCTACCAGAGTTCTAATGAAGGTTCTACATGATGGTTCATAAAGGATTTAATCCCTTCTCGAAGTGTTCATCAAGATTCTTTCCAGAGGAGCTCAAGCATTCTTCATCTTGCCATCCGGAGTGCAATTCTTTCTACCGTATCATTGGAGGTGGTATTATGTCATTCTTGATAATTTGATTTCATGTTTCATGATTCACATGTTGTTAAGAATGAGATATTTTAAATCCATCAACCTCTTCGTTGGAGTTATCTTGTGTCATGTTTCACCTAAAGCCTTCCCTAAGGATTGTTGCTATTTATGGTGCTCACATATGACCCAAGTTCTTCATCTACCCTCCCGGTGAAATAAGTTTCTCGTCTTCTTGTTCATATCAACCCAATCTTGTTTCTCATGAGTGGCAGGGTGTCACCTTATTTTGTGAGATGTATTCCATAAGACCATATCAAGCTTATTCTTTTCGTTGTTGGTTATCCAACAATTCCATTTCAGCATTTGTTGTAAGCATGCTCTATCAAGATCTTGCTTCCTCCGGTCATGCCATCCCATTTTTTTCCTTTTCTTCCGGAGGCTTTGTGATGTCGCTCTCTCCACTCATCATCTCGGATTGTTAGGACCATGTTCTTTTCGTGCTTACCCTTTTAACCGGAGTGTTGTGCCCTCGGATCTAGTTCTTTTCATCTTATCAAGTCTCGCATCACTTTTCAACCGGAGTGCTGCCCGAATTTGTTCTTCCTTGTTCCTCTTTTCTAACGGAATGTTTTCAACTTCGTTCATCTCCGTTGTATTCTTTTCTCAAAATGGCTTAACCTTTTCAAGGCTCGTGTTTTCACTCGTTTGTCAAACAAGCAACTTAGCTTTACCTCTCCTCTTTCTCTTCCGTTGTCCCTCCGGTGCCATTCTAGATCTCGGGACGAGATCCTCTCATAGTGGTGGAGTGTTGTAACGCCCCGAGACTGATGTGCCAGGTGTCTTCCAGTTATTTGATGTTGTTTCCTTGTCATTGCTGGCGTGTCATGCATTTCATATCATGTCATCATGTGCATTTCATTTGCATACATGTCCGTCTCATGCATCCGAGCATTTTCCCCGATGTCCGTTTCTTAATCCGGCACTCCTATGTCACCCGGTGTCCCTTTCTACCTCTTTTCTTGTGCGGGTGTTAAACATTTTCAGATTAGACCGAGACTTACCATGCGGCCTTGGTTTTCTACCGGTAGACCGCCTGTCAAGTTTCGTGCCATTTGGACTTCGTTTGATACTCCAACGGTTAACCGAGGGACCGAAAAGGCCTCGTGTGTGTTGCAGCCCAACACCCCTCCAAAGTGGCCCAAAACCCACCAAAACCCCCTCCATCATCTCGGTCGTTCGATCACGATCGCGTGGCCACAAACCGCACCTCATTTGGACTCTCCTACCTCCCTCTACCTATAAATATGTGGCCTTCCCCGAAAAATCCCGCAGTCCAAACCCTAGATCCAACTCCCGCACGCTGTCGGACATGTCCGTCCCGCCGCTGGACATGTCCGCCGCCACCTCACTCCGTCCAATCAGGACTCGACACCTCAGCATCACGGCCGCAGCAACCAACCAGCATCCGCCACCTCAGCGCCGCGCCGCCCCACTTCGTCGCAGGCCCGCCAGAGCCCATCGCGGGCCCGCCCGGCCCGAACCGCCGCCGCCCCGCGCCTGTTCATCCCCGCCGCCATGCCCGAGGCGCCGCCTCCGTGCCGGAGCGCCACGCTGCCATGCGCCTCCCACCGGCGACTAGCTGCCACCTCGTCGCCGGGATTCGCCGACCCCGCCGCCTAGAGCTCCGCCGCCGCCGGGAAGGAGCCTCCCGCGCCCGGATCCGCGTTCCCAACACCGGATCTGGCCCGTTCCGGCCATCCTCCGCTCGTTCCCGGCCGCCGTCGCCTTTCCCCATGCTCGCCGCCGGCCGTCGTCTCCATTGGTCTCCGCCGCCCTGCCTCCCCGATCCGATCGGGCGATCGGGAGGAGGACGACGCCCCGTTGACCTCCTCGCTGGGCCAGGCCCAGTCCTCACCGGCCTCCTCCCTCTTCTGCAGTTGGGCCGAGCCCACGGGGTGAGATTCCGCTGTCCTTTGCCCAGTGCGCCCCGTAGCTATCCAACGCTCACTCTTTTTCCTGAGAATTTCACGAAGTCCCAGCAATCAATAGGCTTTTTCATCGCATCATAACTTTGTTCCCGTGGCTCCGTTTTCGACGTGTAGCATATAAAAATGTTCATCTCGACGAGTACATCATTTCGTCTCATTGAATCGTTTTCATTTGAGCTCATCTTGATGCCTAAAATGCTGTTGGAAGAGGGCTATGTGATGATAGTTTCAGATCTGTTTCAGCAAATGCACTTTTGTCATTTTTGCCATGATTAATGTGTGCATGCTATGATCCTGAGCTCTACATTTGTTTTGATATATGCCATGTTATATTTACAGGGGTGTATGCCATGTATTTTTGTGATCTTTGTGGTGACTATCACAAGCATGCAAAGTAGCTTACTCAATGATGCTGATTTCAGGGACTTAGAATATCACTAAGTCCTTGTCCTGTCCTTATTTTTATGCCATATGTTCATGTTGTTTCCTAGTGATCCGTGCCTCTTTTGAGCATGATCAGTAAGGATGTTTTGTAGATAATTTTGTGCTCTATCCATCCATGTCTTTGTTTGCAATTATGGAGCACCCTAGCTTGAGTCAATCGAGCTCTACTTTTGCTATAAAATGTTCCTAGCAGATTGTTAACATGTTTAGCAATTTTGCCGAACTTGTTGTTGTTGATCCGTGCATGCTATGTTGTTGTTCTTGCCATGTCTAGCTTCTATGCCATGTCTACATATGCATCACATATCGCATCCCGCATATCATACCTTGTTTGCATCATGTTGCTTGTGCATTGCACGTGGTTGATTGTGTCTCCCTTTGCTTGTTGTTCTTGCTTGGGTAGAGCCGGGAGACGAGTTCGTGTTCGAGGACCCGTTGAGTACATCTACGAGGTTCAAGATTTTTGTCTTCTCGGAGTACTTTGCAGGCAAGATGACCATACCCTCGAAATCACTTCTATCTTTGCTTGCTAGTTGCTCGCTCTTTTGCTATGCCTATGCTGTTATTCCTACCACTTGCTTATCATGCCTCCCATATTGTTAAGCCAAGCCTCTAACCCACCTTTTTCCTAGCAAACCGTTGTTTGGCTATGTTACCGCTTTGCTCAGCCCCTCTTATAGCGTTGTTAGTTGCAGGTGAAGATTGGAGTTTGTTCCTTGTTGGAACATGGATATATTTGTTGGGATATCACAATATCTCTTATTTAATTAATGCATCTATATACTTGGTAAAGGGTGGAAGGCTCGGCCTTATGCCTGGTGTTTTGTTCCACTCTTGCCGCCCTAGTTTCCGACATATCGGTGTTATGTTCCCGGATTTTGCGTTCCTTACACGGTTGGGTTATAATGGGAACCCCTTGACAGTTCGCCTTGAATAAAACTCCTCCAGCAAGGCCCAACCTTGGTTTTACCATTCGCCACCTAGCCTCTTTTTCCCTTGGGTTAGGCCAGCCCAAGGGTCATCTTTATTTTAACCCCCCCCCACCGAGCCAGTGCTTGTCTAAGTGTTGGTCCGAAACAGAGCCACTTGCGGCGCCACCTCGGGGAAACTTGATGGCTGGTTTTAGCTGTACGTAGTGTTCATCCGGTGTTGCCTTGAGAACTAGATATGTGCAGCTCCTATCAGGATGTCGGCGCATCGGGCGGTCTTGCTGGACTTGTTTTACCATTGTCGAGGATGTCTTGTAACCGGGATGCCGAGTCTTATCGGATTGTCTTGGGAGAAGGAATATCCTTCGTTGACCGTGAGAGCTTGTGATGGGCTAAGTTGGGACACCCCTGCAGGGATTTGAACTTTCGAAAGTCGTGCCCGCGGTTATGGGCAGATGGGAATTTGTTAATGTCCGGTTGTAGAAAACCTGAAACTTATCTTAACTAAAATGCATCAACCGTGTGTGTAGCCGTGATGGTCTCTTTCCGACGGAGTCCGGGAAGTGAACACGGTGCTGGAGTTATGCTTGACGTAGGTTGTTCTAGGATCACTTCTTGATCATAGTTTCTCGAACGTGCTTTTCCTTCTCTTCTCGCTCTCATTTGCGTATGTTAGCCACCAAATATGCTAGTCACTTGCTGCAGCTCCACCTCATACCTTTTACCCTACCCATAAGCTTAAATAGTCTTGATCGCGAGGGTGTGAGATTGCCGAGTCCCCGTGACTCACATATACTTCCAAAACCAGTTTGCAGGTGCCGATGAAACCATGCAGGTGACGCAACCAAGCTCAAGGAGGAGCTTGATGAAGAACTTGTTCATAATGTTGTTTCGTTTCAGTTGATCAGTAGTGGAGCCCAGTTGGGACGATCGGGTATCTGTGTAGCTTTTGGGGTAGTCTTCTTTTATTTTGGTTCCGTAGTCGGACCTAGATTGTATCTGGATGATGTAATGCTTTATTCGTGTATGGTGTGAAGTGGCGATTGTAAGCCCACTATGTATTTCTTTCCCTTATTGTTTTACATGGGTTGTGTGAAGATTACCTCACTTGCGACATTGCTTACAATGCGGTTATGCTTCTTAGTCATGCTTCGACACGTGGGAGATATAGCCGCATCGTGGGTGTTACACGAGGTCCCTCCCTCTCTCACCGAGGACCCCTGGCTAAGCGCGAAGCGCCCTGCGAATCTGGTAAGTTTTGTACATCTGGTAGGATTTTTACTTCCCATAGCTTAACCACGCGCGGGGTCTGAGCTCCCATGGCTTTGACAGGACTGGATGGGGGCATCGGAGAAGTCGACTGTCCGGCCCCTCTGCCCGAAGACACTGTGGATGCTCTCCTGACGGAGATGCTGACTCTAGCTCCTTATAAGGTGCCGGAGAAGACCAAGAAGGCCAAGGGAACCCGAAAGAGTTCCCGGCGCCAGGTGGTATCAGACTCATCGTCCGATAACTCCGCAACCCACTCCTCCCCCGAAGAGGAGGAGGAAGATGAAGATGCTCCCCCTTCAGTCGGGGGAGACAAGAAAAGGAAGGCCGCCCCGACTAGGGGGGGGGGAGGGTACAAGAAGGGGAGGACCCTCCTTCCGGACTACTCCACCGCTGTCGCCGAGGGCGAAGACGAGTGGCTGGCCCGGGGCATGCCCCCCGCGGAGGTGTAAGTATTCAGATACCAGAGTAACTCATAGCATACCTTTGTCGCACTGCTTCTCCTAACGCCGAATATGATTATGCAGACCGCCCCAAGCCCATATCGACGTGTCTTTGTCGGGCGGCTCCTTGGATTCGTCGGATAAGGACAGTGATCCGCTTCCGACCGCCACCTCCCCTTGCCCTACGGACAATGCCGAGGTATTGTCTCAAGAGGCACCGGGTCGAGGGGAGACAATCCCGGAGGCGCTTCAAGGCGACCTTCTGGACTCCGAGAGCAGAGGGAGGGAGGCTCCCGAGGGCTCCGAGTTCGGCCTTCAGCCGAACACTACGCCGGAACCTCCAATGGTTCCGGACTTAGGCAGGCGGCCTCCTTCCAAAAGGGGCAAGACGCCTGTGCCGGTGACCTCTGTCCATCCAGAGGCACCAGACAATCTGCTAGGAGCGCTTCGCAGAGCTTCCATCGACGAAGAACACCGCACTATTATGAGTGCAGTGATCAAGAAGGTTCAGTCCGCTAAGAGCGGACTGACTGAAGCCTGCGCCAGCCTTCTAACAGGCTTTGAGGTAAGTATTTAAAATATAGGAAAAATATTACCGCATAGACAGTAGCCCCTGATGCTCTATTCGGTGTTCATAAAGAAAAGCCGAATAGAGGATCAAACAATATCGCAGGAGTCTAATATAAGTATGTCTATATGCGTATGCAGGCTTCGTTGCTGACCTTTGCCGCACTGACTGCGAAGGTCGTCGTACTGAAGCAGGACCTCGAAGGGTCCAAGAAAGAGCTCGGCCTTGCCAAGAGGCAGCTCGAGGAGAACAAAGGTAAGTAATACCTAGTCTATAGATGTGTATATATACAAAAAGGATGCGATTGCAAAATGACAGGATCATCTTTAATTTGCCAGGGGCCACAACCGAGGTGGCAACCCTGAAGCAAGCGCTATCCGAGGCCGAAAACAAAGTGGCCCAGGAGCGCACCAAGCGGGAAAAACAAGAGGCATGGGTGGGCAAGGTGCAGCAAGAACTCCATGCTCTCGTGACGAAGCACGAGGCGTTGGAGCTTGACTTGAAGACGCGGGAGTCCGAGCTTGCCGCGGCCCTTGAGAGCGCAAAGAGTGCCAAGGCTGAAGCCCGAAAGGCCCTCCAGGAGATTGATGCGATGAAGAAGATAGCGGCGGGTAAGGCATTCAATATGCAAAGCAAGCATGTGAAAGTAAATTACTTGTTACTTACCCGAGTCCGGAGCTCTCCAGGATCATTCGCAGATTTGCCCCACAGCGTGTCAGATGCCACACAGTTTTACCAGGCGGTAGAGGGAAGCTCAATGGAGAAGATATTCTGGTCTCAGTATATTGGACTGAACACCCGATGCCTCTGAGCGACCAGCTGAAGCAACTGGTCGAGCTGCACAAGGCGGCCGAACATGCCATGAAGGGCTTTATAATCCGGATGTGGCCTGGCGACGCCCTTCCCAACAGCTAATTCGGCCTGGTGAGGCGGCTTGTGGATGCCTGCCCATGGCTGGGAGTCATCAAGCGGTCCGTCTGCATCGAAGGTGCACGCCGGGCTTTCGCCCATGTGAAGGTGCAATGGGCCAAGATGGACACCGTGAAGCTGGTGAAGGAAGGGCCGCCGCAGGGCAAGGAGCATCGCCACCCCGAGATGTACTATGAGGGTGTCCTGAAGGGTGCCCGTCTCGTAGCAGACGAGTGTACGAAAGATGTAATATTTGAGTAAACTTGCTCGTGTAATCCTGTATTATGAAAACTTGTTCATATGCGCTATGCAACGCTTGTTTGAATTTAAAATATTACCTTCTGTTCGGCTGTTTATCAAATCTGAGAGATGGCTAGTCGTCGGCTTCTGCCCCATGCCACGAGTGCTGGGGTGTTCGGGATAAACCTAAGCACTCTTGTTCCCATTTTTGGGTCCTTCGAGGGAGGTGCTCAGCACAACGAACAAGGCAATCAGACTATAATGCGTTATCACTCTCACTTAGCCATAGAATTCTATAATTTTAAATTTTGGCGAAGCCGCTAGTATTCAGAAGGCCGAATTCAGGGCGCTATACACGCCTTAAGCCGGATAGGGCCGACTCCTCGCTCTAAGCGGCATAAGTCTTTAGGGACTTGAAACCTCTTGAACAGCGACCAGTCTCTCGCCTTATCATGACAGTTAGTTTTAGCTTTCTCTACTGAGGTGCTTAGCCTAGCAGAACCGGGGCACAATCGCAGTAGTTCTCCCAGTGCTACCTTAGCCGATATAGCGAAACATAAGGTACCAAAACATGGGAGCCGGGCAAACCCAACTATTGACCCAAGACATGATTCAGAGCTGATGCATATAATGCTATAAGTTCGGGGTGCCGCACCGTCGAAAGTGTTCAGACTTCTCACGCCGTATTATGGGGTATGCTTAAGCCCCTAGCGTATTGGTCGTACCAGAGTGTACGGGTGCTAGATGTCGTGAATGAACATATATATATATATATATATATATATATATAAAGGAAGAATGCAATAATAGTCTTAATGCTATGCATTGTTTATTCAAAAAGGTGCGTTAAAGCAGGATTATACAAGTAGTATGATAAGCAAAAAAGTAGGACTATTTGGCATGCCCCTTCCAAGGGCAAGCTGAGGAATAGTATTAAAGCAAGTATTTCACTCGTTATCGTAATCCACCTGGTAGTTCCGTGGTGTGACATAGCTTTAAGCCTCCTTGGTTGCTGCATCATGTGTTCGGCAATCATGCTGTCAGACGGGGTTTCAAAGATTAAAGTCCTGAAAGAGAGAAATAACAGAGCAGGAAGCCCCTAGTGCGATTTAAGCCGCGTGTTGGAGCGTGCCGTAGTTGTGCCCCCCTCCCCACCTGTGCCCATGGTATTTGTAATGCGTAATTATGTATGCGTGGCACGCATTTTGCCGTTTGGCTGGGACCAGGGTGGGGGCCGCATTGCTATGTGAGCTCGGAACGTGCCAGGCGGTCTAGTTGCCGATTACTCCGGGCGCGCTTGAAGGTGTCCGGGTCCTTAATCGCCGAACTAGTGGATTGCCTTAAGAGGCTGCTTTGCGCTTCTGCTGCGAGGGCCGCAGTGTGCTCCTCCGTGCGGAGAGAGCGCTCTGTGTTTCCATTGACTGTGATGACCCCCCGAGGTCCTGGCATATTGAGCTTGAGGTATGCATAATGCGGTACCGCATTGAATCTTGCAAATGCGGTTCGCCCGAACAGTGCATGGTAGCCACTGCGAAATGGGACTATGTCGAAGATTAACTCTTCGCTTCGGAAGTTATCCGAGGATCTGAAGACCACCTCCAGTGTGACTGAACCTGTGCAATGGGCCTCTACACTTGGTACGACGCCTTTAAAGGTCGTTTTTGTGGGTTTGATCCTTGAGGGGTCTATGCCCATTTTGCGCACTGTGTCCTGATAAAGCAGGTTCAGGCTGCTGCCGCCATCCATAAGGACTTGAGTGAGGTGAAATCCATCAATGATTGGGTGTAGGACCAGTGCGGCGAATCCGCCATGACGGATACTAGTGGGGTGGTCCCTGCGATTGAAGGTGATCGGACAGGAGGACCATGGGTTGAACTTTAGGGCGACTGGCTCCAACGCATATACATCCTTGAGCACATGCTTCCGCTCCCTCTTGGGGATGTGTGTTGCGTATATCATGTTCACCGTACGCACTTGTGGGGGGAACCTCTTCTGTCCTCCGGTGTTCGGCTGCCGGGGCTCCTCCTCGTCATCACTATGTGATCCCTTATATTTGTTTTCGGCATTTAACTTGCCGGCCTGCTTGAACACCCAACAATCCCTGTTGGTGTGGTTGGCTGGCTTGTCGGGGGTGCCATGTATTTGACACGAGTGATCGAGTATACGGTCCAAACTGGACGGGCCCGGAGTGCTTCTTTTGAACGCCTTTTTCCGCTGACCGGGTTTAGAGCCTTTGAATCCAGCATTGATTGCCGTATCTCGGTATTGTCGCTGTTAATGCAGCGCTTTATGTTTGTTGCGACGTGACCTACCATTGCCGTCCTTGGTATCCGAAGTACCATGGTTCTTTGATATGTTATTGCTACGAGCCAACCAGCTGTCCTCTCCGGCACAGAAGCGGGTCATGAGTGTCATGAGGGCTGCCATAGATTTCGGCTTTTCCTGGCCAAGGTGCCGGGCTAGCCATTCGTCGCGGATGTTGTGCTTGAAAGCTGCTAGGGCCTCTGCATCCGGACAGTCGACGATTTGATTTTTCTTTCTTAGGAACCGTGTCCAGAATTGCCTGCCCGATTCCTCTGGCTGCTGAATTATGTGGCTTAAGTCATCGGCATCTGGTGGTCGCACATAAGTGCCCTGAAAGTTGTCGAGGAATGCGGCTTAAAGATCTTCCCAACAGCCAATGGACTCTGCTGGCAAGCTGTTGAGCCAATGCCGAGATGGTCCTTTGAGTTTGAGTGGGAGGTATTTGATGGCGTGTAGGTCATCACCGCGGCCCATGTGTATGTGCAGGAGGAAATCCTCGATCCATACCGCAGGATCTGTTGTGCTGTCGTATGATTCTATATTTACGGGTTTGAAACCCTCTGGGATTTGATGATCCATTACTTCGTCTGTGAAGCATAAGGGGTGTGCGGTGCCTCTGTACTGGGCTATGTCGCGACGCAGCTCAAATGAGTCTTGCCCGCTGTGTTCGGCCCGGCCAGACTTACTTTTACTGTATCCGACGTGACGATTATCGTCTCGCATAGTGGCGCGCCCTCGTGATCCGTAGATCGATCTTGCGTGTTTTGCTTTGTCCTCCAATACGTCTCGCAGGTCTGGCGTATTTCCCCATGCCTTGTTATTTGAGTGGTGTCGGGGTGTGGGCTAAGCTTTTGGCTGAATGCCTCTCTGTCGCGGCCACGAGGTGGCTGATCAGCCACGTCATACGCCGGGGATGTAGGTTTCGGTGCTTCCTCCTTCAGTCGGGGTAGCAGCCTGCACTTTGGGTAACTCTTGGAGGGGCATTCGAGTTTATATTCCTCGGCCGCGGGGACTTCAGTCCATCTGTCAGCTAGCAAATCTTGATGAGCTTGAAGCTGCAGCTGCTTTTTCTTAAGGCTATTTGCCGTGGCTATAAGCCGGCGCTTGAAGCGCTCTTGTTCGATGGGATCCTCTGGCACGACGAATTCTTCATCGTTGAGGCTTGCCTCGTCTTCGGAGGGAGGCATGTAATTATCATCCTCCACCTCTCCATCTGCCGCTCCCTTAGGAGGGCTGGCTTCCCCATCCTCCTGCTCTAAATCTTGCTGGAGGGGATTGTTGTTGTCCTCGGCACTGTCCGGAGTGCTATTATCTCTGGTGCCGGTATCACCGCTTTTGCCTTGGCGGGACTTAGAGCGGGGATTGTTGTTGTCCTCGGCACTGTCCGGAGGATGGCGGCGCTTGGGTTGCTTCTTGGAAGGGTCATCCTCCGTTGTCTCGTCACCATTGCCTTCTTTGGGTGTGTCCACCATGTATATGTCATATGATGAGGTGGATGTCCAGTGCCCTGTGGGCAGTGGTTCCTCTTCGCCTCCCGCATCATCGTCCATACCGTCGATGTCTTCGGAGTCGAAGTCGAGCATGTCGGTTAAGTCATCGATAGTGGCTACTAAGTGGGTGGTGGGTGGGTGGCGAATTTCTTCGTCATCCGCATCCCAATCTTGCCGGATGTAGTTCGGCCAGGACTCTCCTGACATGGAGAGAGACCTTAATGAGTTCAGTATGTCGCCAAAGGGCGAGTGCTGAAAAATATCCGCGGAGGTAAACTCCATGATCGGCGCCCAATCGGATTCGATAGGAACGGGCGCAGGCGGTTCGGAGTCCGTGGCCGGAGAAGGATCCGGCAGTTTGGCAACACGGCTCTCATGAAGGGTAAGGTTGATATTTGGCTCGATCACCGCAGAGGATATGGCCTCCGTGGCGGGGTCTATCCACCCGTCCATGGATGGCGCAACTGGCTCCAAATTGAGGGTCAGAGCGGCTGTCGGTGTGACTTCTTGAACACTGTCCGATGGTAGATCTAAATCGTACTCATCGTGACCGTGTGGCGCACAAGGCAGGGGCTCGAATCCGTCGAAGATCAAGTCTCCACGGATATCGGCCGTGTAGTTTAGGCTTCCAAACCTGACCTGGTGGCCAGGGGCGTAACTTTCGATCTACTCCAGATGGCCAAGCGAGTTGGCCTGCAGTGCGAAGCTGCCGAACACAAAGATCTGTCCAGGGAGAAAAGTCTCCCCCTGGACTGCATCGCTATCGATGATCGTAGGAGCCATCAAGCCTAACGACAATGACACAGAGGAGCTCTCAATGAAAGCACCAACGTCGGTGTCAAAACCGGCGGATCTCGGGTAGGGGGTCCCGAACTGTGCGTCTAAGGCGGATGGTAACAGGAGGTAGGGGACACAATGTTTTACCCAGGTTCAGGCCCTCTTGATGGAGGTAAAACCCTACGTCCTGCTTGATTTATTATTGATGATATGAGTATTACAAGAGTTGATCTACCACGAGATCGGAGAGGCTAAACCCTAGAAGCTAGCCTATGGTCTGATTGTATGTTTTCCTACGGACTAAAACCCTCCGGTTTATATAAACACCAGAGGGGGCTAGGGTTACACAAGGTTGGTTACAAAGGAGGAGATATACATATCCGTATTGCCTAGCTTGCCTTCCACGCCAAGTAGAGTCCCATCCGGACATGAGACGAAGTCTTCAATCTTGTATCTTCATAGTCCAACAGCCCGGCCAAAGGATATAGTCCGGCTGTCCGGAGACCCTCTAATCCCGGACTCCCTCACCACGTGTCTTGGTTTTAATGGCGGTAGGAGGTGCCGTGCGGACAGATGCTTGAACTTGACTGAATGGGAGGCGTGCGAGCGCCGCCCGGTGCGCAGGCTGACCGAGAGGTGTGCAAGCTGTCCTTGAGTGCGCCGGCTCACCGAGAAGCGTGCGAGCTGTACACTGCGTAGGCTCACTGGGAAGCGAGCCCTTTGACTTCCATGGCCGCTCGCCTTGCTGGCATTTTTTTCCATTGATGACGCCCAAGCCGCAATTTAATTCGCTTTTTAAATATAAAACACTCATCACAAACGTTTTAGTTAGAACACCCGTATGCAAACCAACAGCTTCCCCAGGAAGCCAAGAGAAAATGTGCCGAGCAGGATTTCTGCACCTCTTGATCGCAAACGTTTTAGATAAAACACTCGTATGCAAAGTGAGAGCAGCGTAGGATTTGTGCATCCCTTCAACGCAAACGGTTGTTTTGGATGACCCGTGTGGAACCACGCACAAACAATTTGGTAAGATTTGTCAATCCTTGTAACACTGCGATTTGTCAAAATATGAAGCTAAAAAACACTAGCAGTATCTAATTTTTGCAACTAAAATTCAGTAATTAAGCATAAATTTCATTCATAGATTAAGCAGTTGTTCTTAATTTATACAAACAGTTCAACTCGACAGCTGAACCGACCAAACTTTTTTCCAATTGTTGCCAACCACATACTGAAATAGCTAGTTCAACTATATATACTAGCTAATTTTAAGTACGTTGTACAGTTCCACAATATTTATAGTCAGATGAACTGAACAAAATAGCCCCTAAATACTACTACTACTGCGGAGGGGCTTTGTACTACTTCCGGCTGCCTCTCCTCTGCCAAGCGCGCTCAATAAGAGGCGGCGGAGGAGGAGCCTACCGATGAGCTGGTCAACCGCAATGCGATGTCTGCCACAAATGCAGCTTCAGCGACGCTCGCCTTGAGCGCCCTCTGCTGCTTCAGACGACCCCTCTTGAAGCGGTGGTTCTCTTTGTAGATCTCCTGATTGCTCGCCTCTGAGGCGGCGTGTGCCGCTGCCACTGCGGCGGTAAGGCTCTTTGCGTGCTCGATGAGGCGCTCCTCCTCCTCCCGCAGGAACTCGGTGTAGCGCGCAAGGTCGCTGTCGTACGTGCGGGCATCCACCTCCGCCTCCCACCTTATGGCGGCGGTGGCGAAGCGGGGATGACCCCGGCGGTCGACGGTGGGCTGGAGGCCACGGCGGCCGGCGACGGGGTGGCGGCCATGACCCCCACCTCCCACCTTCGGGCCACGGTAGCGGAGCGGGTGATGGCCACAGTTGCCGGTAGTGGGGTGGCGGCCACGATGGCCATCTCCCGCCTTCGGTCCGCGGCGGCGGAGCAGGCGATGGCCCTGGCATTCGACGGTGGTGTGGCGGTAACGACGGCCGGCAACAGCCGCCGACGGGCACCGGCGGCGGAGTGTGTGGTGGGTGTTCCGCGCACACCCAACAGGGACGCCACACGCACTACACTACGCCGAGGACTACGTCGCCGCCGCGGTGTAGCCTCCTGGCTGGAGCTGTCCTCTGATGACGGCAGAGTGGTTGAGCGACGACGACGGACCAGTGCCATTGCCGAATGTGGGAGAAGCAGACAAGATAAGCTCTAGGGATGGAGGGGAAAATGCGACGCAGGACTCGCGGGTCATGAGGGTTTTTATAGCAGGCCGATAAGCATTGGGATTTTGGGGGATTTCACCGAGTCGGCGGGAAGCTTGCGTGAGAACCTGCGAGGTTGCGTGGGAATGGTCTCACCGATGATTCATTGGCGCCACCGTTTGGCAAAAAGAACGTCCCCGCGCGCTGCGCAAGCTTACGTTGTAAGCCGTCTGCGGCAGCGGGGTGACAAGACATGCAAGAGGAGGACGAAAGGCCACGTACACATATGGTTAATAAAAAAACGTTTGTGATTTAATTACCTACTATACCACCGTCCTGGTTTATAAATATGATTTAACTAATAAAATACGAATGCATGTCGCCAAAGATTATATAGTTGGATTTGTATTTTAACATAGTTTCTAATTATATAATTTTTAAAACATGCATTAACATTTTGTTGGTTAAATTTGAGGGAAAAGTATGGCACGGAATATAAAGGAGACTATAGACTAGACGTACGTGGTACCACACGGCCGCTCTCTATGCAGCGATGCAACTTTCAGCCGGCTTGTAGGCAACTATTTCATGTGTGTTCAACTGCTCCATGAGTGTGGTTGCTTGCGATTCAGGCGGCCGCGGCACGCTCTGCTCGCGTCCCACCGCGCGCGCTCTGCACTCGCGTCCCTCCGGGTGCTCTGCCCTCGTCCCTCCATGAGCGCTGCTAGTGTTTTGGGCCGGCGCACGATCATGCATGTTCGTGTGGAAGCGGTTGCGCCGGGCGCGTCGCAACAATGCAATTACCTGCTACAAAAACTGCCATGCTGACGCGCCGAAAATCCACGCCGCCCAGCCCCCTTTTATTCCTGCGGCCATTTACCTTCATCTCTCGTCTCACATGACACAATAAGCACACCCACGAGGACACCTACAGAGAGGACATCCAGCGGTTCCAATGACGCTCCCCGTGGCTCCAATGGCGCTCCCAGCAGCCGACGATGACAACGGCAGGCAGTTCACCATGCATCACGTAGTGGACACCCACGTGAGGGGGAAGGCCCTCTCGGTGGTGTACACGAATGATCCGGTCTCGGTGGAGAGCTCCATCCAAACTATGGAGCAGTTCCTTGTCAAGGACAAGTACCGAGTGGTCGGCTTCGACCTCGAGTACACCATCGGTTGTGCCGGGTACGATCAGAAGGTTGTCGTCGCCCAGTTGTGCGTGTGACATGACGTCCTCGTCTACCACTTCCACCTTGCCACAAGGCCTTGCGAGCATTTCTCTAGGTTTATCAAGAGCTCCGACTACAGTTTCGCTACGGTGGACACCACCAACAATCTAAAAGCGCTCAAGGTTTCGGACTTGAAATGCCCGAATCTTGTCAACATCCAGCACCACTACAAGGTCTGGGACACCGACAAAAGCAAACTGAACTCCCTGGTTGATCTCGCCTCTGCCATCATCGACTCCTACTACGCGAAGATGAAGCAAGAGAGCAATAAGGACAAGAATTCATGGCACAATGTGTGGCATAAGAGACTGGATGAACAACATGTCAAGTACGCGGCCATGGACGCGCACACAAGCTACGAGATGTAGAGGCAGATCGTTGACATGAGGAACTGTCTTCTTCTAGACCCAGACGAGAGATCGAGCCACATAGCAGTGGCGGGAGCATCACAAGAAGTAGATGACTAGACGATCGTTTCTCCTACTTTAGAATGCATGCAATTGTTTATTGAGGTGTGTGCGAATGATCTGTATAGTCACTTATGTAGTTGGATGTTTATTTCAGTTATATATATATACACACATGTTATTCTACTGTAGACAGAGCAATTCACATGGCTTATTAGCAGCAATTGTCTGTGTTATTATTGGTCTTCGCACACATTTTAGATTACGGACCTGTTTTCCGCGTATCACACACATCTTGTTCAGTTAAACTATTTCCATTGCGTTGCCTAATCACACACAGTTCATCCCAGTGAACCGTATGTTGTATATCTCACACGCCTTCATCTGGCTGCCCGTTTATTTTGTGCCTCCTCATCCCAAACAGTTAATTGAGCCGAACCGTATGCCCTACATCGCACACGCAACTAAATTCTGAACCCTGTTTGATGCATCTGTCATCACAAACATTTTGCACCTTTTTAACGGTTTTTTACACCACCGTTTGCGATTATGGCATCGCACACAATTTTGTCGAAGGGCTCTGATCGTAGTGTCGCGTTTGGACCATCCTACAGTAGTGTTTTGCAAGAATGGAAATATGTGTATGTGTGTGCGATATGATGGAAATTGTGTGTGTGGAATGAGTTTACGCCGTGCTTGTGAGTTGCCTATGTTTTGCTGAAATGTCGATTTATTTCCGTTTCGGTGAATTCCGGGCAAACTCTAGATCTATATGTCCAATTTTTAGGGAAGATCATGCCGAATTTTTGTATGACTTTGATGCATGCACGCATTTTTATAATCAATTTGTTTCTTATTACCGTGCAGGCGTTCATGATGGTCAGTGGAACGATGGTGGACAGGTGGTTGTGGTCGGTGGTGCAGGACATGAAAGAGAATAACCTGACAGAGGTTTTATGTCCGTGTCGAAGATGCAAAGGAATAGTTTGGCTTGACCCCTATGACGATGATTGTGTCAAAGCGCACCTGCTCATGACTGGTTTCATGGATGGCTATACTCGGTGGATAATTGAAGATGAGGATGATGATGTTGAGCACGCCGACGGGGCAGGCAATGACGACACGGCCGGGCAAGACGAAGAGATGATCGATAATGGCGGTGGGGAAGAGGCCGGACATGGCGGCGGAGAAGGGGCCGGATATGGCGGAGGAGAAGGGGCCGGACATGGCGGCGGAGAGAACGTGGACTCCATGCCGTAGAGTTCATCGGTACTAAGTTCAATCGTGCGGGACCCTCATATTCAAGCACTGCTTCGCAAGGAGATGAGTATTGAGAGAGCTGCTTCTGGAGAGGAGGCTAAGCTGCAGAAACTGGTGGTAGACTCGAACACTCCATTGTATGATGGTTGCAATCCTAAGGTGACCCGCTTGAGTTTCACGCTCCAACTCCTGAAGACGAAGGCTAAAAACAAATGGACCGACATTAGCCTCGATGAGCATCTCAAGTACCTAAAGGATGTTCTTCCCGTGGGGAATCTATGTACTACTATTATGAATGAGGCCAAAAAGATCATGTGCCCTCTTGATCTGCCGCACGTTAGATACCACGCATGCATCAACAATTGCATAATTTATCGGAAAAAACAAGTTGTCTGGTGTGTAATGCTTCTCGATACAAGAAGTCCGGGAAGAAGTGTCCCCAGAAAGTTGTATGGTACTTACCGATCACTCCCCGTCTCCAGCGGTATTTCGTAGATCCCAAGGAATCAAATCTCATGCGCTGGCATGTGGAGAGGAAGAAGCCCGACGATGGAGATGATTCGAAACAGAGACACGTCAAGGATGGAAGCCAGTGGAGAGGGTTGAACGGCTTCTATCGGTATTTCGAATGTGATGCAAGGTACATCCTGCTCGGCGCGTGTACCGATGGCATGAATCCGTTTGGCAACCACAACACCAACCATAGCACATGGCCCGTGTTTGTATGGATGTATAGCCTCCCCCTGGTTGTGCATGAAGTCGAAGTACACATGAGCATGCTGATTCAAGGGCCGAAACAACCAGGAAATAATATTAATCTATATCTGGGGCTACTTCAAGAGGAGTTAGACATGTTATGGAAAACACCGGCTAAGACATAGGACGCCAGCAAAGGCGAGTATTTCTACATCAGAGTCGCGCTGATCATGATGGTGCACGACTATCTCGGTAACGGATATGTCGCAGGCCAGGTGTGCCATGGATATTACGGATGCACGCGGTGCATGGATGATACGACGTCTCAGCAGCTAACGTCAAGGAAAGATGGAGGGTCTGGGAAAATCGTATACATGGGGCATCGAAGATGGCTGGATTCGGACGACCCGTGGAGAAACTGTGGAGATCTATTCAATGGTCACGCTGAGTATCGAGGACCTCCACGTAAGCGAAGCGGCGCCAAAATCGATGAGCTGTTGAAAAACTGGGAACAGTGCCCCGCGCCGAGAAAGACGATGAAAAAGGTGTCGGAGCCGCTGCTGAAGGTATGAAAGACGAGGTCTGTGTTCTGGGACTTGGAGTACTGGCACAAACTCGACACACCTCATTGCCTTGATCAAATGCATATCTGTAAGAATGTCCTTGAGAGCTTGCTCACGACACTGATGAACATGCCGGGTAAGACCAAGGATGGGCCGAAGGCAGGAATAGACTTGCAAGATTTGAATATCAGGGAAGATCTGCACATGCCGCCCCGTAAAAAGACAGACGATAAAGAGACGGAGACAGAGGCGCGGGAGAAGAAGGGCAAGAAAGTAAAGGAAGAGGATTATTGCCCCCCTTGTTGCTTCACCTTAAGTCAGGCTGAGATCGATCAATTCTTTAAGTGCCTTACCGGAGTCAAAGTTAGTTCCGGTTACTGTGGCAAGATAAGAAGGTATCTAGACACGGACAAGAAAAGGTTCAGCAGAATGAAGTCCTGTGACTGTCATGTGATGATGACACAGATACTACCTGTTGCCCTTAGAGGGATAATGGACAAGCACATGTGTGACACGCTTATTGTTCTCTGCAACTTTTTCAACATCATCTCTTGAAAGTCGATCAGTGTGAAGCAGCTCCGAAGGCTACATGAAGAGATCGTTGTGATATTGAATGAGCTTGCGATGTACTTCTTGCCCACGTTATTTAACGTCATGGTGCATCTATGTGTCCATATTGTGGATGACATAATAGACCTGGGGCCGTCATTCCTGCACAACATGATACCTGTAATAGCAGTAGCACTGTCTGCATAAAACCGATATAGCTAACTTAGCTATAGCGTGTTTGGTTTAAATGCGCTACTGCTATGTCCACTTAACCCCCCAAATCCTTCTCTCTCTGCTTTATCCCGACTCCCCCCCCCCAAATCCCCACTGACGGTGTCCTGAACTAGGGGGTACTCATCATGTCATCTCCCGATCAGTTGGATTAGGCCGAGGACCCCCCATGGTCGCATACTCATGGGCCAGTTCGGGCAGTTGCCGCATACAAGGAAGATTCCACATGACTTGGCGATCAAGACAAGGACTCCTCCCCACCGGCATATTCGGCTAGGACTCTTGTTATCCTAGGCCTCTGGTGCATTATATAAACCGAGGCCAGGCTAGTCGATAGATCATATACAACAATCATACCATAGGCTAGCTTCTAGGGTTTTAGCCTCTACGACCTCATGGTAGATCAACTCTTGTAATACTCATATCATCAATATCAATCAAGCAGGACGTAGGGTATTACCTCCATTAAGAGGGCCCGAACCTGGGTAAAACATCGTGTCCCCTGCCTCCTGTTACCATCCGTCTTAGACGCATAGTTCGGGACCCCCTACCCGAGATCCGCCGGTTTTGACACCGATATTGGTGCTTTCATTGAGAGTTCCGCTGTGTGTTCGGCAAAAGGTTGATGGCTCGCCTGCAGATCAACTGCAAGTTCAGCATCTTCGTCACCAGTTCGACTGGTCACTTTGGTTTGACCAAGGACTGCGCCCTACCTCCGATCGTCATGTTCGGATGAGGGCCTTTATAAACATCAACTCCGATCTCTATCAAGATCATGGAGGAATCATCCAGGGAGCCCGGGGGCTCAACGTCAACATTGCCCTCGGGTGACCTTACTGTTTTTTTGGACAGCAAACTTGTGTCCGCCGCCACCGCCTCCTCAAATGTCTTTTTAACAATCGCTTTGGTGGAATTGTGAGGAATTGAGTCTACAACAACCCTAGAAAATTTCGTCAAGTTTCGATGGAGGAATCTCTGACAATCCACGATATACCGAAGCCCTGTCAAATCCGGATGGGAATCTGGATGAGTTTAGGGCGTGGTGTCCAGCTTATATCTCGGACGTCCTTTGGAAGATCCAACCGTTGATCAGCTATGTAATTCCTATATCTACCACCTCTCAAAATTTCAGCTCGATCCGACCGTCCAAACTCCGGGAACCTTCCGATTAGTGCATCACTTTTCGGATCTGTTTTCTGCGCGAAAACGAATCCGACCCGAGTTCGTCTTTTTTATGAACGGGATTTCGGACATCCCTTTTGAAGGAAGTTTTGTATGGGTATTGTGTTTTGTTTCCGAACACATCCCGCTAACTTTAAGATCTTTTGAACATGATCTTGAACATCATCCTGGTGTCAAACCAGTCCCGCAATATTGCTCCACGGCTGCCGACCTGCGCTAGACACGTCGTCACTTTGTTGAGCCGAGCTCAACTTCTTTGGATCATCATCTCGGCAAGCCGAACAAGAGTCCGGCATCGCGAAGGATAAATCATCACCAACATCGCTGCCCCACGGATTACATGGAGCGGTCATACCAGCATCGCCGCACAGTAACTTCATCAAGCCGGCATCGACCACGTCACGACCTGCATCAGCAGGGTCGCACTATTGCTTCTTCAAGCTGGAGTCCATCACGCCGACCTACTTCGACTCATCGGATGACATCGAGGCTTCGACACCTCGGCTGGACCGGGGGCTTCGCCATCTCTTCATCAACCTACTCTGGAGACTTCGGCATCACTAGCCGACCAGCTCCGTCACGTTAGCTGGACCGAGGGCTTTGCCTCGGCGAGCCAACCTTTGCCATCATCGCCATACCGTCGCTTTATCACCCATCAGGCAATGGGTGTGCGGATCGAGTCCCAATTTTGGGAATCACCTTTCTTCGGATTGCTACTACAAATAAACCAGGTCTATCAAATGATGGCCGCATTAACGACGGTCGCGTGGTGGTTCGGTCAGTTTCCATACATAGTCCGGCGAACGCCGCATCCGGAACTCGGACCGACCTGTGAATTCAGGCTTTGCCACGCCTTTACCGCATCACGCCGACGCCCTGCATCGACATTAACTTCGGCGCCAGGCCATATTTCTTTTATTACTCACTTTGCATAAATTATTTATCATGCAACAATTTTTTTTAATTATCATTATTAGTATTATCTCCGGTTTGCACTATTTTTTGTGCACAGGAAAATAATCCGGGGACTTCGGCGTCACTCTGCCGGTCTGCATTGACCGTGCTATGTCACCACTTCGGCGTGTCGAGCTCTCCGCTCCGCCACCTCGGGACCGGCTTGGGGGATGGAACCTTGTCCCGCATCAAGCTCGGACCGCGTCATCAATACCGAACACATTAACCAGCTAAGTCGCTTTCATGCTCAAAGCTTTAATTTCTAACTTGTGTTCGGTTCGACCAAGCATTATACTTTTTTGGAAAAAAGTTGCTTGTAAATAATTTCCTTGTCCAAACTTTGTTTGTGATGCATAAATTCAAATACCCAATTCATTTGGGGGCTTCCTTCATGAAGCTTTTCCTCTTGCATATGATTATACTTGTACGGCTTCGTTCCTTGTTCGTGTATTACGCCACAATATGCACCATATTGACTTAAGCGGTTTGCAAGCTGGGTTGCCTCGCTCCTTTGTTTACCCCTACGTTCCTGATTGTTCGGCTAGGGAGTAAAGGGAGCACCTCTGCGATTGTCATGATCGGGTCATCCGAGCCGGACCTCAGACTGGGTGAAGCCGAAAGCTAGCGCTGTTATAATTTTCAATGATGGTCGGCACACAACGGAACTCATGAGTACAAAAAATCTATTGCACAAGTCTCATAATAACAATGAGCACCGAAGAAAGGTATCGGTGGGGGTACTATTTTCTTCGAAGATGCTTCTTACACTTCGCAGTAATATAGCATAAGTTCCCTGAGCGCGCTTTGTCTGTTACAGCCTTATGGCCTGATTGCCTGGTTATTGGAAACACCATCGATATTCTCGACAGATGGAGTACATAACAATTTTCGGTACTTGACCGAAGAGGGAGAAGCCGACGGTCGGTTAAGACGCGTTTAAAGTTTGGTTGAACATAGATATGATATAAGTACTTCGGTACATGCAATCATTCTTTTACCCAAGTCACTTCGGGGCTCTTAAATTTATATGAGCCGTTTTATGATAAGTGTTCTTCTTCTTAGTCTTTGCAAAGTTTTATTATTATTATTATTATTATCTATCACTCCTTTTTTCGACACGAGCGTGTGGTCACTAGCCGGGGAGCCTAATTTCTCTCTCAAAGCCGCTAGAGTTTAGTTTGCTAAACTGGCCTAATGAGAAGTACTCCGCCCTCGGGATAGGAGGTTGAAGCCGTAGGCTGACCTGCTTGAAGTCTTGAGATAGGATGTATCATGTTAAAGCACGACAGAAGCACTTCTTTTGCTAAGGCCAATTTTTGGATTGGCACCGAACACTTGATCTTGTTCGGACGTCAAGTTTTTACTGACGTTTTTTTGGTTTTCCAAGCTTATGGCACTTTTAAACTATTTGTGTGTTTTCAGCAAAAGTCTCGCAGTGCAATGCCGGACACCTTTAGAGATTCGGCAAAAACATTCTCGGATATTGCTATATATGCATCGGTTTCGAATTGTGTCTTCGGTCAATAGTTGGGTTGCCCGGCTCCTGCGCTTGCCTCCTACGTTCCGCTTTGTTCGGCTAGGTGTGCAAAGGGAGAACCACTGCGATTGTGCTTCCAGCTCACATGGTTAAGCACCTCAGTGGAGAAAGCCGAAAACTGACTTTCACAATAAGCGTAAACTGGTCAGCGATCTGATAACGGTGTTAAATGACGGGCCATTCATAACAATGGCCGAAGTGTTTACGGCTTGACCTCGACTGTCGCCGAACACTACCAGGGGCTATTAACTGGCCTCCCAAACTAAATCCTCGATATTTTGCTCTTACATTGGAGCTGAGGTTTCATGATCATGCTTAGCATGACAACCCAAAGAAAGGAACCGATAGCGGGACTATTTTCTTTGGAAGACATTTCTTCTGTTAAACAGTAATATAACATATCTCTCTGTGTGCCTTTGTTTATAAAACCATATGGCCAGATTGCCTTGTTTGTTGTAAATATTTGCCCTCATAAAGGCCTTATAAAGTAGGACAAACACTCCTCGGCTATTGGCCGAGGAGGTAGAAGCCGATGGTCGGTCAACAAAGTTTTGTACAATGCGGATCCGAGCATTAATGACGTAAAGTACTTGGATACATAGAGTCATTACACATAATTTTTGATTTTACTATGGATATCAATCCTTAATTCGGCCACCCGTGCCCGCATTAAGGCTCGGGGGGCTACTGGGCTTCGGGCTTATTATTTACAAATATTAAAGGGGCACATCGATCCCCTGATCTGGTGTTGCCACCCGACCAGTGTCTCGGGGGCTACTGCATTGCCTGTCCAATGCAGAAAATTTTAAGTGTAATACAGTTTCCGAGGAGATTTTGATCCTCAGGTTGGTCGGCCGCACCCAACCTGAGTCTCGAGGACTGAGCATGCCGCTTTTTGTGTCCCAAAGTATTCTGCCGAGCTAGGACCTGATCCTCAGACCGATTTTGCAAATCAACCAGAGTCTCAACGGCTATTGGGATCTGCGGTCTTATGTCATCCTTCATGTATATCTTGGGTTTTAGACCGATACCCACCTTGAGGGCTACTGGCTATATATCTCGGCAGAGAATAAATTCACCAATCAAAAATATTGACAAAAATTGGCCCACATTCAGGGTGGTGCACCACCTCGGAAGCAGTCCGGCATAAAGCTCGGGCGCTAGTGGTTGGCTCCATAGAGGGTATTTCCGTCATTAAGCTCGGCTAAACTCCTTCAAACTTCTTTGAACCAAGGTGATTTACGACACCTCGGATACAGTCCAGCGTTGGAGCTCGGATACAGTCCGGTGTTGGAGCTCGGATACATAGTACGGCGTTGGAGCTCGGATACATTCCGGCGTTAGAGCTGGGAAGCGGTCCGGCGTTGGTGCTCGGCTGCAAAAGATACCTCGAATGCAATCCGGCGTTGGAGCTCGGACGCTGCCACCCGGGAACAACTTCAGACCCGAGGTGTGGCATAAAAATAACAAGGCATTGATAAAGGCCAGAAATTTAAAGGGGCTCCTCGGACACCCGACGTGTAAACTCGTCGAATGCATTTCGGCGATCCTCATGATCGGAGATGAGAAGATTTGTTGAACCAGTTTTCAAGACCGACGACCGAAGATGAAGAACAGTTCGGAAGAATCGAGGAGCATCCCTAACTTGAAGACCGGTTCAGGGGGCTACTGACGGTGTCCTGGACTAGGGGGTACTCATCATGTCATCTCCCGATCAGTTGGATTGGGCCGAGGACCCCCATGGCTGCATACTCATGGGCCAGTTCAGACAGTTGCCACATACAAGGAAGATTCCACAAGACTTGGCGATCAAGACAAGGACTCCTCCCCACCGGCGTATTCAGCTAGGACTCTTGTTATCCTAGGCCTCCGGTGCATTATATAAACCAAGGCCAGGCTAGTCGATAGATCATATACAACAATCATACCATAGGCTAGCTTCTAGGGTTTTAGCCTCTACGATCTCGTGGTAGATCAACTCTTGTAATACTCATATCATCAATATCAATCAAGCAGGACGTAGGGTATTACCTCCATTAAGAGGGCTCGAACCTGGGTAAAACATCATGTCCCCTGCCTCCTGTTACCATCCGCCTTAGACACACAGTTCGGGACCCCCTACCCGAGATCCGCCGGTTTTGACACCGACACCCACTCTCTCTTCCCCCATCGCGCCGCCGGAGCCTTGCCCTCGCCGCGCCCCTGCGCTCACCCCCGACCCCGGCGCTCGCCCCGGCCCCGACCACGACCCTGACCCCGACCCCAACCCCGGCTTCGACCCCGGTGCTCGGCCCCGACGCGCCACGCCTCCCTCCTCTGCTTCCTCCCCTCCCAACCTCGGTCGTCGTCGGGCCTACACCCTCTGTAAGCCCCCCACCGCTCCTCCTCTCTCTGCTAGCTAGGGTTCTTTGGTTAATTTAGTTAGGTTTTAATTAGGGCGGTAGGTTAATTAGGTTATCTATTTTGTTATGAATTTAGCTAGGTTTTTTAGTTTAAGTAATTTTTGCTATTTAAATTTTATAATGCTAGTTAGTTAATTAGAATTAGTATTAAAAACAAAATTAGTTTAAGAAATTGTCCAAATCAACATCCCTTGTTAAGCAAATTTAGGTAGGCAGAATTTTACTTTGAAATATTGTTATGACTTCTTGCATTTTTCGTTCCGGTGATGTTTTGGACATGTCAAATATTGTGGACATGTGATGTTTTGGACATGTCATATTTGGAATTTGGACATGTCATTTGGACATGTGATGTTTTGGACATGTCATATCTGGAAAATGATGATTATGTGTAGGGTAAATGATCCGAGTGGCCTATGTTATGCCGGAATGTTGATTCATTTCCGTTTCGGTGAATTTCAGGCGCTCGATATGTCCATTTTTTTAGCAAAGGTCGTGGAGAATTTTTCCGTGAATTTTGGCATGACTTGTGCTAGATAGTAGGCATATCGAGTGCCGAGCAGGGGCGGAGCTACAGGGTGGCCAGGGGGGGCCGCGACCCACCCTGGGATTTTGGAGCAACCTCTATATACCTATGGATATTTAACTGGGATAAAAAAAGATGGCCCAATAACTTACCTGTTCTGCTGCGACCAGCCCTCATTTAGCCACAACCCACGAGGCCACGACCCCTCTCGTTCCACATCGAGCCAGAGACGCCCTCGTCTCGACAACCGACGCCCTCGCCTCACTCCCTCATCGTCACGGCAGCGTCGTTCCACACGGCCTCGCTGGTCGCCAGCCGGAGCCCAGGCCGCCTCCCCTTCCCGCCCGGTGCCCCTGGCCCTTGGCTCCACCTCTCCCTGGCGCCCCTGCCCTGCCCTTCTGCGCCCTTGACCCGAGCCGCGGCCTCCTAGCCTTGCTGCACGCCCGCCCCTGCCTTCACCCTGCATGCAAAGCCGACGCCCGTCGGTGCCGCTCACCAGCAAGTCTCCGACCGTCTAGCCGCAGCATCACAGCAAGTGTGCAAATCAATTTAAGGTACCGAAACCCCCTATTTTTTGACTTAGGGTTTGCTTTTTTGAACCATGCTATCATGAATTAATGAACACATACATAATTTTGCACATCATTTCTGCCTCAATTAGCTTTATTGATAGAAACTAAATTTTATTGCAGAATTTTTGAAGAATGAAGAGGGCGGGAGACATTGTTTCTCTTTTTTAGAGAGAAGCTATGATGATAGGGAAGAAGAAGAAGGCAATGCAAAAGCTTAGGCAAAAAACATAGTCTTTTTGAGCTTCTCAAGGTATGTGCTATGGTCCATATAGTATGTACTATGTATGCTTCTTTATGCAAAACTTAGACTTAATTGAGAATTTCAGTGTGTTTGTACGACCATATTTATCTATAGAATTTATCTATTTCTATGTGATATTGGTAACTAGCTAGAACGCCCAAATGTCATATTTCTTGTAAAAAAATTTGAGGGGTCGGACCACCCTGATGTCAAATGCTAGCTCCGCCACTGTTGTCGGGACTTGCTGGGAAACGACATTCCGGCAAACATAGATCTTTTTTATGTCATTTCTCATTTTTTGCATAGTTTTAGAATTAAATGAGGAGACTTAATCATAGGAAACATGTTGAACAACGAAGAAACCGGGCCTTCTGACCAAGATGCAGATGAGATGGATTATGAGGGTGAACAAGAGTACCTCGACTTTTTGTCTGGTAAGCAACGTCAAGGTTTGCAGGTCGGCCTTGATGTTGGTACTGACGCTGACATCGACACCGACGTCGCCGGCACCGATGGCGGCACCGAGACCGGCGAGGAAGATACCGGCGGGGAAGGTACTGGCGCTGATGCCACTACCGAAAAGATGAAGCAGAGGATACAAAAACCGGCATTGGATGACTGGTGATCACAAAGATGGCACCTGGCAAGTTTGAGCCATTAGAGCCGGAAGAACCTCGCAAGTGCTATGGGGACCAAGTAGGATGCATCCTGCGGGAATGCACGAGCATCAACGACGATGACTTAAGGAGTAAAGAACATTTGAGGAAGTTGCTCCTGACGAAGTTGCACAAGAGATTCAAGTTCCCCGACTGGGATGATAACATAGAACAACCGTGGGATGATCCGAATATGAAAAAGAACAATCACGCCATGGGCATGTTCGGCAATGATTTGGCCTCCTGGAAAGGGAGGGTGAAATGAGCTATTGAGGCTGAGGAACCCCTGTCCAAGATTCCGGAGGAAAATCCGACACATACGGAAGAGGAGTTCGAAAACTTCAAGGTCACTTGCGCTACCGAGGCAGCCAAGGCTAAGGCTGCGAAATTTAAGAGCCTTCACCAAAGGAACACGGGGAAGCATCGCCTCAGAAGCCGTGGCTACCTCGGTAAAAGGCCCATATGGGATAAGGAGGACGCGGAACGTGAAGCCACGGGTCTCCCAGACCCCTTCGTGAAGTTCACCAACCCCTTGGAGCATGACTTCATCAGGGCCCGCTACAAGTGGGACTAGGAAAAAAGGTTTTTTACACGGACCAGATTACGAGAAGATTGATTAGACTACTGGTAATTATTCTTTTACCACCTTACATTTAGCTCCAGATCTAGTCGACTACACATTCGTAAACAGTTCATGTTCCTTCTGCAGGAGAAGCAACACCAGCTTGTAGCCGAAAGCCCTACTTCTCCGATGAGGCCCAAGTGGGGCACCTCTCTCAACTGGGCCTTGAACGAACGTAAGGGACTCCCTTCGGGCCAGCGGCTGCAATATGGTCGTGTGCACGGCGCCAGAGACGGCGCCACATGGAAGGTGTTTTGCAACGAGGCCCCGGAGGCCAAGAAGCAGAAAAAGAAGTTTAGTCAGGCGGACATCGATGAGAAGGTGAAGCTTGCGTTCGAGAAAAAAGCAGCCGAGGACGCGAAAAAATAGCCGAGGAGAAAAATGAGTTGCTACAGCAGGCAGTCAATGCAGCTGTAACTGCCTGCAGAAATGATTTTGCTACTAACTTGGTCCCGGCTATCATCAACTGGATGAAGGAAAATCCAGACAAGACGGTACATGATTTCCCGTTGCCTAGTTTCGTCGCGAGCAACTCCGTGAACAACAACACCACCGCACCATCACTTGCTCACGCAACCGGGCCTCCTCTCGCACCCGCACCCGCTCATAGCAGCCCGTCCTCAGTATCTGGCACGCTAGGCGGGCCTTTGTCTTTTGCTGAGCTCGAAGCCCTCACAGTAATTACATGTCGCACGAACATATATATCTAGAATATTCCATTTTTGTTGCCTTTTGGATGTTTTACGCCGCAGACATGTGTTTGCAGGCCGACGAAACCCCATGCACCATACTCTACTTGATCAAAGGCCAGAAGGTGGACATGGGAAAGGGGGTAATAATGAAGCCCTTGGATCTCACGTTCCACAACCAGCCGATACCTGCTGGGCACTTCAGGGTTGCCTTGTTGAGTGTGACATTGTGGCAAGAGGATTTGCCTCCTCCATTACAACTAGGGGGAGAGGACGACGAGACCCCGCCGTAGATTGGAAGCTGCAAGGGTTGGGTGCTGCTATGGCCGAAGAATCTTCTTCGTCTAGAGCCGGCCAAGAGCACACCAATAACCACACATCAACAAGCATGTATGGAGACCACCACCCCGCCTACGCAATTACCAGCTCCTGTAGTGCCGGGGAAGAGCGGCGGACGACGTGATGAAGGGGGTGCAATAGTACTGGCTGATGTAATCGGTCCCATAGAACAGAGAATGGATGATGAGATGGAGGACCCAATGGGTTTTCTCGATACAAACGCGTATGAGGGTGACTTAGATATGATGAGTCAACCATATGACGAATCGGGCTATCAGCATGCTAATGAGGATATGGATGATCTGCCCGGGCAGGAACGTCGTAGCAGGGCAAGAAGTCTCTCTTCCTGAAATCCTCACAGGACACGCCTGAAGATGCTGCCTCAACACAGGCTCAACTAGCCGGGGGTCATACAGTGCTTAGCCCGACAACACTGGGGCAGGGGTTAAGGAAGGGTCTGGAAGGTGTGCCCAAGAAAAAGGAGAGGAAGAGATCGGGGAAGATAGCTGCCTCCAAACAAGCCAGAGCACATAGCGGCAAGACGATGGATTCTGAAGAGCGTGTACCCGTGAAAGGTGTGGCAATGTTCCATCTCACGGGCGAGCCAATGCTACCGCCGAAACCGCTGGGGGCACTATCAGGGGATCTCAGGAGACTGCACAGCAATGTGCTGTCGACTGCGAAAAGCCTACTAGCCTCGAAGGATCTAGAATATCCGACATACGCGGCTCGTGTGCCTGAGGGGAAGTGCTACGTCGACACACGGCCCGCGGAGGTGTTCTTCCTACAGTTTGACCATATCTTTGAGATGTTCCTGCCAAGGTGGCTTGATTTTACAATCGTCCGCATTTTTGCGCTACATATGAGCTCCTCCATGAAGAGAGAAGAAGTCTCGCAAATCTGTGTGGCGGATCCGTACTACATGCATGAGTCTTTCTTGAGTCTCGGTGACTTTGAGCGTGAAACTGCTAGGGAGTACCTCCAAAACTTCATGGTACAAAATAAGGACCAGGAAATTGTCCTCCTGCCTTATCATCCAAAGTAAGTCAGTTCCAGACAACCCTTTTGTACATTCCAATCATTCCTTCTCGCTCATATGGAGAATAATTTGAGCTGTCTTTTCCCCGCAGCAATGGGCGCGCCGTACTTATCATTCTTTACCCGCGAGTCTCCCACGCTGTCGGAGTAAATGACCACGGGTAGCCTAGCCGGCTCCCCCTGGCCCTTCTGAAAAAATTACGAGCCGGTACGGCCCTCAAGAATCCAAGACGTGGGGCCGCCTTCCCCTTGCCGGCCGTCTCCCAGGCCGACTATCGGAAGGCGACCCGGCTTTAGCCCTCATGAAGAAAGCCGCGGGAGGGCCGGCTCC
Source organism: Triticum urartu (assembly GCF_003073215.2). Classification (NCBI taxonomy): domain Eukaryota; kingdom Viridiplantae; phylum Streptophyta; class Magnoliopsida; order Poales; family Poaceae; genus Triticum; species Triticum urartu. Next base: position 569,323,901 of record NC_053024.1, on the reverse strand, counting down.
GAGAAGCCGGCCACGAGAAGGCCGACTCCAAGAGGCCGGCTCCCACAAAGCGGTCAAGATCGTACCCTCGAAGTCTGCATCCACATAACGGCGATGTGACGGGGCGTGGCTACAGTAAAGCCTGCCACCCCCGAATCCCGGAGCACGTCTGGCATAGTGCACCATACGGGGTGGCCATGACCCGTCCGGCGCGGCACTGTTACCATGTTGACACTGATGTCACCCACGACGGGCTGCCAGCGCGGCCCACGGGCGGTGGGCCCCTTCAGGCAGAGAGACACCCGAAGGCGGCCAGGCCTCCCCTAGTCGGCCCAAGACAGGGCCGGCTCCCCGCAGCCGGCTTGCCTCCTCCCTCGAAGGAGGCGCCCCATTAAGGAGACAAGACGCGGTGAGGCTACAGCGATCGCCCGCCGGGCGGCGGCACTGTAGCCACGCCCACCTCGGCGAAGCCCTCGTCACCAGGTTGAGGCAACAGTAGCCAGCCGCCGACAAGGCCCTGAGCAGTGGGGCCTGCCTGTCGACCAGGGAGCCGGAAGCCGGCGGGACCCACCAGCCGGCGGGCCCCAGCAGCCGGCGCAGAAGCTGGCGAGCATAGACACAGACGGCTGGGGCCCACGCCCAGCCGGATTACCGTTGTACCCCCGGGGGGTGAGCCTATATAAACCCCCCGGGGCACCCATGCAAAGGGTTGATCAGTGCTAGTTTTAGACACCACACAGAGAGGAGAGGAGAGCTGGCCGTGCCCTTCTTCTTCTTCTTCTCGCAAAACAGCTCAAGGAGCATCTTGTAGCCACTCGTTCATCTAGTGATCATGCGGAGACCCCGCAGAGCAGCAGTATGGGTGTTATCTCCACGGAGAGCCCCGAAGCTGAGTAAGATTCGACGGCGTGCATGTCTTTGCCTCATCCCGCTTCCAGGCACCGGCGACGTCTTACTGGCTCCCACAATGATAAGCCACCCGTTGGCATATGTCGCACCTACCACCAGACACACGCTATGTATTTCGACCCTACCAGAGACTACGAAAAGCAGGGCTACACCCACATAATGAATATTCTAGATGATTCTCTCCAAGGCTTCAGCATTAGGGGTGGCCACCTACAGATCCGGAAACAAAGGAACAAGAAGTTGGGTTTCTCGCATAAAACTAACTTCTGCTGCATCCATGTGCCAAAACCAAGCAAGAAAGATGGATTCTACCTCCATCTCATGATTGAGTTCAACACGGATCACCAAAAGCTTTGTATGACAACCAGAAACGATGATCATATTCGCAAGTGGGTAGAATCTCATGGAGAAGCGGATTATAAACTTAGAGATGAATTCTTTCACATCCAAAGGGACATTGTGACGATCATCATGAAATAAGTCGTCAATGAGAAGGGGATGTTCCACCACGGCCCTATATCGCGAGCTGACGGCCGAACTCGCATAGGCATGCAACGTCATGACTTCACGTCGTTCAAGAAGCTAGGGCCCATCCTTGATGATATGGAAGGATGGAACTTCTAGTGATTTACGATGTCGATGATGATGATATGTGTCGGTTGAACTTGTATACTTTCTGTAGTGATGAAACTTTGTGATGTCCATGGTCCCTGCCAAACTTGCTTAATGCTACTTTGTTAGTTTGGGTACGATGACATGCGTACCTCTAGTTAATTAGTTTGCATACTATATGTTGCATCTAGTTGCTAAACCTTTCTTTTTCGTGTTGCTCTAGTATATTTTGTTGCATATGATCGTACATTCTCTTGATGAAGATGCATCTCTAACAGGTACCTAGATTCTTGATGGCGAAGAAGGAGTGCTATGTTGTGTATGAAGGGAAGGTTCCGGGAGTGTACGATGAGTGACATGAGTGTCAGGCCCAAGTGGAGGGGGTCTCGGGCGCTAGACATAAAGGCTTCAAAAGAAGACAAGAAGCAAAAGCTAGTTACTTGAGGTTCACGCCAGCGCGAGAGATGACTCATAACCGCTGCCTCATGTACTACATAGTTCCACTATCACTCATAGTGATAGCACTTCTCGCGTATATCATTGTTTAGATGGGTGACGTTGTAGTTGCAAGTATTCGAGACTTGCATGTATCGCTATTTTCGAGATGATGACGAGAGACCACTTTGTGTTGGATGATGATTATGATGAGACTATTTGTATGTATATGCTATCATTACATGTGTGGTCCCGCAGCCATTTGTATGTGTATGATGATGACATTTGTATGTGCTAAAGATTCTTGTATAAATCCTGTTCAAATACAAAACAAATATGTAGAAAAAAAATCAAAAACTAATAAAATTAGGCCCCGTTCACTTCACAGGTTTCCAAACCATTCCAAAGGAATCCTCAATTCCACAAATTATTTTTTCTTTGATGCGTTCGTTTCAAAGGAACTAGCTACAGTATATCAGAGGAAAGGCTCACCAATAGTGTCGATTCCACAGGAATCTTTGCATCCACCCTGACCACTTTTTCTGGGCGGAAGCCCGAGGCAGCCATAGGAAAGGTGAATAAAATATACTATACCAAAGCATGATGTGAGATGTGAGAGAAGAAGAACTAGCTGAAATGAATATAAAATATTCTAATAGCTACCGCTAGTGTGTGATTAGCAGTGGGACTTCCTGTGCTCTTTCTTCGTCCACCGAATGCACAGTCTTTGTCCATTTCCTTTGTTTTGAATTCCTTGGTGTTGTACCTAAACTCATTCCCTATTCCTGCACATTTTTACATTCTTATGGTTCAGAACCCTTTAAAGAGAACGGGGCCTTAGCAGTAGCGAGTGGAGAAAAGTTAGCAGCAACGTGCCACTAGCAGTAGCGCGGCCTAATAAAGTGCGCTAGAGCTATTAGCAGTAGCGCGCTTTTACATTGCTCACTTCTACTACGCTTGTATAGCAGTAGCGTAGGCAGACACGCGCTGCTGCTATAGGTTAGCTGTAGCGCCGTATCAGTAGCGCGGGTCCCCGCACTACTGCTATACCTAAAACCCGCGTTGCTGCTAGGCTTTTCCCTAGTAGTGTCTCCCCAGCAAAAACGCAGACTGCTTTGGGTGTACCACCGAATGGGCATTTGCGTCAACCTATTCGTGGCAACCTTAGTGAAAATTTTAAAACTCACATTGAGCAGGTAGATCAGCCTGAACTGCTCAATGCGCACAACCTCCTCCTTGTTTGGCAACAATGTTATTGTTCCAAAGTTTAGGTGAAAAGGTTGTAGGTTACCGCTAAACAAATCATGGAACATATGCATTAGGTCATTCTTAATTATATGCCAACACCTCTTATAAAACTTTACCGGAAAACCATCCGGACCAGAAGCCTGCAGGAAACAAATAGCTACAGGAAATAGATCTTACCTTTTTCGAAAAGGGGGATTCCCCGGCCTCTGCATCAGAATGATGCATACGGCCATCTTATTGAACAAATAAATAGGTTCCAACAAGGTCTTAAAATCTCCAAATGAAAATAAAAAGGAGCTCACACAGAGCTAAAAGGGCTAGAAGCCAAACTAGCCAAATAAAGGACGCCACAACCGGCTGGCAAAAGAGAGATAGGTAGTTACATGACCGCCATCCAAACCGGTTGAAGATATCCCGAGCTACCATCTCCCAACGGATAGATCCAGTAACCAAACGCTCCCTGGCCTCCGTCGGAGTGAGTAGCGACCATGAACGGATCAATTTCGTGGCTTGGAAAATAACCTGCAAAAAATGAATGCATGTTGTCCTGTTAAAAACCAAATCATTTCTGCAATTCTAGAGTGCCCACAACAAGGCACAGACTCCTACGCGAATATGTCTTGCTAATTCAGGCTCTATCCCGTTAAGCCACGTTCCAAATAACGTGTTGACAGAACTCGGTGGAGTAATATTAAAAGCAATATGAACTGTCCGCCATAAAACTTTGGCTAGCGGGCAATCAAGGAAAAGGTGTTTGATCGTCTCATCCCGATCACAGAAACTACACCTAGTAGGTCCTGTCCAGTTACGCTTTGTCAAGTTTTCCTTGGTTAAAATAACTTGTTTATGGACAAACCACATAAACACTTTGATTTTCAAAGGGACTTTGACAGCCCAAACATGTTTGGAACTAGGAATCGAGCTTGAATTGATAACATCAACATACATTGATTTAACTGTAAATACTCCAGACCTAGTAAGCTTCCAGCGTAATTCATCAGGTTGTTGAGAGAGTTGAACCTCCATCAGTCTACTTACTAGACGGAGCCATTCCTCCCAACGATTCCCCACTAGCGCCCTTCTGAACTGAATATTAAGGGGGATAGATTGAAGTGCCGTTGCAACAAATACCTCACGTCGTTGAACAATACGATACAAAGACGGGTATTGAATGGCTAAGGGTGTCTCTCCGAGCCAAGTATCCTCCCAGAAACGCGTACTAGCACCATTACCAATGATAAACTTTGTCCTATTAAACAGGGCCTGTTTGACTTTCATAAGCCCTTTCCAAAAAGGTGAGTCAGTCGGCCTTACTTTCACCTAAGACAAAGTTTTGGTTTGAAGATACTTGCTACGAAGGATTTGTGCCTAAGTGGCATCAGTCTCACTTGATAGCTTCCATAGCCACTTGCTGAGAAGACATCTGTTCTTAACTTCAAGATTCTCAATACCAAGACCCCCTTGGTCTTTTAGTCTACAGATGATATCCCATTTGGTAAGAGGGTATTTTCTTTTAAGTTCATCACCCTGCCAAAAGAATCGTGATCGATAAAAGTCCAGTCTTTTCCTAACTCCAACTGGGACTTTGAAGAACGACAAAAGAAACATAGGCATACTCGTGAGAACCGAATTTATCAGAATTAATCGGCCTCCGTATGACATGAGCTTGCCCTTCCAGCAACTCAGTTTCTTTTCAAATCGGTCCTCGATGCACTTCCATTCTCTGTTTGTTAGCTTACGATGGTGGATTGGTATTCCTAAGTATGTGAAAGGTAAAGCCCCCAAATCACACCCAAACAATTGCCTATAAGCCTCTTGTTCGTCATTGGCTCTACCAAAGCAGAACAACTCGCTTTTGTGAAAGTTAATCTTTAGCCCGGTCAATTGTTCAAATAAGCATAACACCAGCTTCATATTTCTCGCTTTGGCCAAGTCATGCTCCATAAAAATGATTGTATCATCGCCGTACTGAAGGATGGACACACCTTCGTCAACAAGATGAGGTACCAGGCCACCCACTTGACCAGCCTCCTTAGCCCTTCCTATCATAATTGCCAACATATCAACTACAATGTTGAACAGGATAGGAGACATCGGACCCCATTCTCTTAGGCCCTTATGTGTCTAGAAATAATGACCTAAATCGTCATTCACTTTAATTCCAACACTCCCTTTTTGCGTATACGATTCAACCTGGTGGCGCCAGGCTTCATCAAATCCTTTCATACGCAATGCCTGTTGGAGGAATGGCCATTTGACTTTATCGTACGCTTTCTCAAAATCCACATTAAAAACAACTCCATCTAGTTTTTTCGAGTGAATTTCATGGAGCGTTTCATGAAGGACCACCACCCCCTCTAGGATGTTTCGGTCCGGCATGAAAGCAGTTTGGGAATGCTGCACCATAGAATGCACAATTTGTGTGAGCCGATTAGTCCCAACCTTGGTGAATATTTTGAAACTAACACTGAGAAGGTAGATCGGCCTGAGCTGCTCGATTCTCACAGCATCCGTTTTATTAGGAAGCAGTGTTATTGTTCCAAAATTTAAGTGAAATAACTGAAGTTGTCTAGAGAATAGATCATGGAACATTGGTAGCAAATCCCCCTTAATAATATGCCAACACTTTTTGTAGAACTCCACCGGGAAACCATCTGGCCCGGGAGCCTTATTGTTTTTCATCTGCGCTATAGCATCAAACACCTCCTTCTCCGAGAACGGGGCAACCAAGATATCATTATCATTAGCAGTTAGTTGAGGCACATCCTCAATCCTGGACTCATCGAGGGACACACAACTATCCTCCGGAGGTCCAAATAACTGCTTATAATACTCGGTTATGTAAAGTTTTAGGTTGTCCTTTCCTAAAATAGTTCCTTCATCTTGTTCAAGATGAAAGATTCTCTTCTTTTTGTGCTTTCCATTAGAAATCAAGTGAAAAAATTGAGTGTTCGCATCCCCCTGGACAACTTTACGGACCTTAGCCCGCAACGCCCACTTCAATTCTTCTTCGCGGAGAAGTTCTTTCAACCTCATCTCCACATCAAGTTTATCCTGAAGCTCTGTGGTTTGCAAGATCATGGATTCGGCTTTTACATCTAGGGACTGAATAAGAGAAAGGAGCCTTTCCTTTTCAACCTTATAAATCCCACTAAGGTGCTTAGCCCATCCCCGTAGGAAACTTCTCAAATGCCTAATCTTATTCTGCCAACGCTCAATAGACGTCGTACCTCCTGCATCCTTAGCCCATTCCCTGGCAATCAGATCCAAGAATCCTTCTCGTTCAAACCATGCTAGTTCGAAAGAAAAGGTGTTTTTGTTTCCCACGTGGTTTGGCTCACCTGAGTCCATGAATAAAGGTGTGTGATCGGAGATTCCGCGCGAGAGAGCCTGAACTGTTACGAGAGGAAACTTCTGTTCCCACTTGACGCTCGCGAGGACTCGATCAAGCTTCTCATAGGTCGGGTTTGGCAAAGCATTAGCCCAAGTAAACTTTCTACCGGAAAGCTCTATCTCTCTCAGATCCAAGCTTTCAATAATGGTATTAAACAAAAACGACCATCTGCCATCAAAATTATCATTATTCTTTTCCTCTCTCCTCCTAATGATGTTGATGTCACCCCAACTAAAATTGGGAGCTGCTCAGATCCGCAGATTCGAACAAGGTCCGCTAAAAACTCCGGTTTAAGCTCGGGCTGCGCGGCCCCATAAACCGCCACCAGCGCCCAGTTAAACCCATCAGCTTTGGACCTGACACGGAACTTAACCGCGAAGTCACCCATCACTACACTTCGGACTTCCAGTGACTCGTATCTCACTCCAAGCAAGATCCCACCCGATCTTCCGCGTGGAGGAAGGCAATGCCAATCAAAATCGACACCTCCCAATAAAGTGTTGAGAAACTGGGGCGCAAAATTATCTCTACCAGTTTCTGAGAGAGCAATAAAATCTAATCTATGCTCAAGAGACGCCTCAGCAAGAAACCTTCTTTTAGCCAAGTCTTTCAGACCTCTGCTATTCCAAAAGATACCTTTCATATTTCACCATGAAATTTTTTGGTAGTCCGAATCCTAGCGCTCCTACGAACCGCTGAAATGGGATAAATCTTCCGCTTCCACTTGTGTTTGGGTTTACTTTGGTCTTCCGTCCGGTCCTCATAACCGGGCTCAGCGGGTCTAGCAACTGCATCCTCTAAGGTTACATCCTCATCCTCAGAATCAGGAATGGATGTAACCAGATCCGCACAAAAATTATCGAGCACTCTGACCCCCAACGCATCAATCTCCGCATCATTCATGGGTTTTACCGCTGCTAGGTTTCAAATTGTTTCTAAAGCGCGTTCCGCTTCCAAATCTAGGAGATCATTAACGGAGTTGGAAATTTCACTATCATTACTCCCTAGCGAAACTCCTAATTGGTTTGCATTATTTATAATCTCCTCATTAGAAAAATGCAAGATTGAATTAGAAACATTGACAGACATACCAGTAGTGACCTCAATGTCACAAAGCTTGGCCGCCCTCATAGCGCACCTCTACTGCATCTCATCAACCTCCAGGTGCTCCTGGATACGCGAACTCATCCGTCGCCCCGCAGAGACCGGGTCAGGGATCCCACCAAAGGCAATGACCTCCTCCCGAGTAAAACCTCACACGGAATCCCACGAAGGGTCAGCCAGTGTTACCGAAGGAGGTAGCGGTGGGCTCCCAATTCCCACGGACAAGTGTGTCAAACCGAAGCCCTGGGCCGTCGGTAAGCCAGGAGAGGGAAGCGCGGGGGCCACCTGCTCGAGCACTCCTCCCGCCCCAACCCTCTGGCCAGAGGGTAACACCGGCGCCATAGGAGATGCGGCCTTCCTGGCCGCCGAAGGAGAAGGGGGGGTCGAGGCCACCTGCCCCAGCCCACCCTCCTGCGCCACTAGATGCGTGGCCACTCTAGCCGAGGCCGGAGAAGAAGGGACCGAGGCCACCTGCCTTGGACCGCCTCCCCCACGGCCGACCGTCGTCGGTGTCGCCTGTGTCGCTGGCGCCAGGATCTGAGGAGAAGAAGTCGAGGCCACCTGCCCCGAACTCCCTCCCCTAGACAAATCATCCAAAGCAAACGTCATCTCCCGGTATGCGACCGCTGGGGGATCGGGGGAAAGAGAATCCACCTCATGCTCCACCTCCCCTCCCCCATCCAAGGTCGTCGCCGAGGGCGTCCTCGCCAAGCCTCCAGTCATGGTACTATCAGCAGCATCAAACTCCAACACAGGGAGCATGCACTCAAACACCTCATCAGATTCCACCCGGTCGCTCCAGAGTCTGGGAGGCGCAGAAGCTGGCTCAAACGACCCAAACCGCAAGGAACTCATAGGCTGCGAGGAAGATGGTGCCGTCTCTACCCCGGGCCCATCCTCGGGCAGCTGAGCAACAGGTCCCGATCCTTTGGACACCTCTCGTCCAACCTCATCAGTCGGTGCCCCTTTAGCACCCGCGTTGTCATCACCCTCGTGCATATCCACATCAGTTCCATTGATCGCCTCAGCAAACAGATCTGCATCCTCAAACTCAATCTCGATAGGTAAAACCTCCCCCTTGTAAGTCCAGTTGACCACATCAGGGATGAACTCAATGTCCAGAATGCTCACTAGAAGTTGGGCCACCCCATGAGCGCGGGTAAAGGCCATATCCACTTTCTCAGTTTTTCCAACCATAATGCCCAAACTAGCCACAACTGGAGAATCCTTCAATGGCTCAGAAGGAGCCCTAGAAAACCGCAACCAAACCTGAGTAAGGGGCCTGCCCTTTGGCTCCACCTTCTTCCACTCGTGAAATTCCAGACTGCATTTAGTGCCAGGAACTCTGCACAACCCAAAGCTCAGCAATCTCTGCAAATCATCCACAGTTGGGAAGTCAACCCTGAACACATTGGCCTCAATACTGACAAGCTCCCACTGGAACTCACCTGGAACCAGTTCCTGAAGCCTCTGCACAACCTGAGCCTCAGAAACCTCTCCCTGGGTAGCTTTCACAATCCCAGTGGTCAAACTCAGCGTCTCCACCGGAATCTCTCTCGCAACCGGGGACTCAAAGAACATCAACTCAGCACAATATACTCCATACATTGTAAGAGCCAGGACCTGATCACGCAAAAATGGGCAATCCCCCGTGACATGTGCTGGCTTACCACACGAATCGCACAGCTCCGCCACGCACTCAGTAATGAAGTGACCCTTCTCACCACATCGATAGCATAACATCTTCTCCTTCTTACATGCCCACTTGGACGCTCTCTCTGAATCAGTCTTGTCTCCTGCCTCAGCTGTAACCCCAGTCCCAGGAACCTCCACATTGGCCAATGTCGTCACGACGTCCATCGCCTGGCTAGGCAAATCAGTCGTCTGAATGAGATCGGCTGCCACGACAGATGCGGAATGGTCAGCGACGACCGGTGGCGGAGGTTGTCTGCGGAACCGACCACGACCACCATGGTGACCACGGTAGCCATCTCTCTGCCGATAGTTTGGGCATGAAGCACCCTCGATAAAACCACCCGGAGGCCGAGAAAAGGTCTCTCAGCAGAACCATCACTCTGCCAGGCATAACCACGACCACCTCCCGTAGATGACGAGCCACGGTCTTGGCCATCCCCATATGCATCATAACCATCGTCCCCCCACTGTCCCCGGGGCGGATCATTGGCACCCCGGTACCCACGTTCTGAGACGAAGATGCATGCATCTGCACCTGTCCATGCTGTGTTTGCGGCGGCCTTGTGACATAGTGAGGCGGTGTCGCCCGAGATTGAAGGCCAGGTGCCGACGACTGGTTCCCCGGTGGCAGCGCCCGCGACCCTTGGGCCGAACCACCCCGCCCCGCAGTGATACGTCTCCAACGTATCTATAATTTTTGATTGCTCCATGCTATATTATCTACTGTTTTGGATGTTTATGGGCATTATTATAAACTTTTATATCATTTTTGGGACTAACCTATTAACCCAGAGCACAGTGCCAGTTTCTGTTTTTACCTTGTTTTAGAGTATCGCAGAAAAGGAAAATCAAACGGAGTCCAATTGACCTGAAACTTCACGGAACTTATTTTTGGAAGGAAATCAACCTGATGGACTTGGAGTACACGTCAGGAAAGAAACGAGGGAGCCATGAGGTAGGGGGCGCGCCCTCCACCCCCGTGGGACCCTCATGCCCCCCCTGACGTACTTCTTCCGCCTATATATCTCCCTATACCCTAAAAACATCCGGGAGCACAATAGATCAGGAGTTCCGCCGCCAGAAGCCTCTGTAGCCACCGAAAGCCAATCTAGACCCGTTCCGGCACCCTGCGGGAGGGGGAATCCCTCTCCGGTGACCATCTTCATCATCCCGGTGCTCTCCATGACGAGGAGGTAGTAGTTCTCCCTCGTGGATGAGGGTATGCACCAGTAGCTATGTGTTTGATCTCTCTCTCTCTCTCGTGTTCTTTAGGTGATACGATATTGATGTATCGCGAGCTTTGCTATTATATTTGGATCCTATGATGATTCTCCCCCCTCTACTCTCTTGTAATGGATTGAGTTTCCCCTTGAAGTCATCTTATCGGATTGAGTCTTTAAAGATTTGAGAACACTTTATGTATATCTTGCCTTGCATATCTGTGGTGACAATGGGATATCATGTGATTCACTTGATGTATGTTTTGGTGACCAACTTGCGGGTTCCGCCCATGAACCTATGCATAGGGGTTGGCACATGTTTTCGTCGTGATTCTCTGGTAGAAACTTTGGGGCACTCTTTGAGGTTCTATGTGTTGGTTGAATAGATGAATCTGAGATCGTGTGACGCATATCGTATAATCATACCCACGGATACTTGAGGTGACATTGGAGTATCTAGGTGACATTATGGTTTTGGTTGATTTGTGTCTTAAGGTGTTATTCTAGTACGAACTCTAGGGCTGTTTGTGACACTTATAGGAATAGCCCAACAGATTGATTGGAAAGAATAACTTTGAGGTGGTTTCGTACCCTACCATAATCTCTTCGTTTGTTCTCCGCTATTAGTGACTTTGGAGTGACTCTTTGTTGCATGTTGAGGGATAGTTATGTGATCCAATTATGTTAGTATTGTTGAGGGAACTTGCACTAGCGAAAGTATGAACCCTAGGCCTTGTTTCAATGCATTGCAACACCGTTTATGCTCACTTTTATCATTTGTTACCTTGCTGTTTTTATAATTTCAGATTACAAAAACCTTTATCTACTATCCATATACCACTTGTATCACCATCTCTTCGCCGAACTAGTGCACCTATACAATTTACCATTGTATTGGGTGTGTTGGGGACACAAGAGACTCTTTGTTATTTGGTTGCAGGGTTGCTTGAGAGAGACCATCTTCATCCTATGCACCCTACGGATTGATAAACCTTAGGTCATCCACTTGAGGGAAATTTGCTACTGTCCTACAAACCTCTACACTTGGAGGCCCAACAACGTCTATAAGACGAAGGTTGTGTAGTAGACATCAAGCTCTTTTCTGGCGCCATTGCCGGGAGGTTAGCGCTTGAAGGTATATCTTTAGATCTTGCAATCGAGTCTATTAGTTTCTTGTTTTATCACTAGTTTAGTTTAAAAAAGAAAATTACAAAAAATGGAATTGAGTTTGTCTCATACGCTTCACCTTTTTAATATCTTTCATGAGTATGATGGAAAGGATAATTGTGCTCAAGTGCTAGAAGAAGAAATCTATAAAATGATTGGCACTAAATCTTTGAATGATGAGCATGATTGCAATGTTGTTAGTATGAATTCCTTGAATATCCATGATGCTAATGATATGCAAAGCCACAAGCTTGGGGAAGCTATGTTTGATGAAGATGATATTTTTTGTCCCCCAAGTTTTGATGAGCAAATTTATTATGATGAAAGCATGCCTCCTATTTATGATAATTATGTTGATGAAAGTGGATTTGGAGAGGTCACGACTTTCTTTTGTGATGAATCCACTATTCCGGAAGGGGTTCCAATTGATTATGAGAACAAAGTTGCTATCTATGATGATTATTGTGATGACTTGTATGCTATAAATAATAATGATATCCATGAAACTTGTCATCATGATATTAGTTTTCAATTGGATTATGCCTCCCATGCTAATTATTTTGTTGAGTTTGCTCCCACTATTATTCATGAGAAGAATTTTGCTTGTGTGGAGAGTAATAAAAATTCTATGCTTGTAGATCATGAAAAGAATGCTTTAGGTGCTGGTTATATTGTTGAATTCATTCATGATTCTACTGAAAATTATTATGAGGGAGGAACATGTGCTTGTAGGAATTGCAACAATATCAAGTTTCCTCTCTATGTGCTTAAAATTTTGAAGTTATGCTTGTTTTGCCTTCCTATGCTAGTTGATTATTGTTCCCACAAGTTGTTTGCTCAAAAAATCCCTATGCATAGGAAGTGGGTTAGACTTAAATGTATTAGCAATATTCTTCATGATGCTCTCTTTATGTTTCAACTCTTATCCTTTATGTGAGCATCATTGAAACCATCATGCCTAGCTAGAGGCGTTAAACGATAGCGCTTGTTGGGAGGCAACCCAACTTTATTTTTATTCCTTGCTTTTTGTTCTTGTTTAGTAATAAGTAATTCATCTAGCCTATGTTTATATGTGGTTTTATGCTTTTAATTAGTGTTTGTGACAAGTAGAACCTTTGGGAAGACTTGGGGAAAGTCTTGTTGATCATGCTGTAAAAAACAGAAACTTTAGCGCTCACGAGAATTGCTGCCATTTTTATTTGGAGAGTACTATTTAGTTAATTATTTTTGAATCTTATTAATAGATCAATTCCTCAGCTCCAGAAATTTATTTGAGAATTTTATGAGTTCCATAAGTATACGTTTTATCCAGATTACTACGGACTGTTCTGTTTTTGACAGATTCTGTTTTTCATGTGTTGTTTACTTATTTTGATGAATCTATGGCTAGTAAAAGAGTTTATAAACCCTAGAGAAGTTGGAATACAGTAGGTTTAACACCAATATAAATAAATAATGATTTAATTACAGTAACTTGAAGTAGTGTTTTGTTTTATTTCGCTAACGGAGCTTACGAGTTTTCTGTTAAGTTTTGTGTTGTGAAGTTTTCAAGTTTTGGGTAAGGATTCGATGGACTATGGAACAAGGAGTGTCAAGAGCCTAAGCTTGGGGATTCCCAAGGCACCCCAAGGTAATATTCAAGGATAGCCAAGAGCCAAAGCTTGGGGATGCCCCGGAAGGCATCCCCTCTTTCGTCTTCGTTCATCGGTAACTTTACTTGAAGCTATATTTTTATTCACCACATGATATGTGTTTTGCTTGGAGCGTCAATTTCTTTTGTTAGGATTTGCTTGCTGTTATTTATAACAATGTTTTGCATCTTTTATTTCAATAAAAGTGGCATTGATAGCCTTTACTATGCCTATGTTACAAGTATACATGTTGCTGTTTGAAAACAGAAAGTTTACCGCTGTTGCAATAATTCCCTAGAAAAGTCAGAATTTGATAAAATGTTGAAACCTTTTGCATATTAAGCTATGATAAATTTAATACAGTGGGAATTTTCTTTCATAATTTTTGGAGCTAGGGAAGTATGGATGTTGCAGCATTCTTTACAGACTATCCTGTTTAGGCAGATTGCTGTTATGTTTGCATTGTTTGCATATGTTTGCTTCTTTAATGATTCTATTTGAGGATAGGACTATTAAATATGAAGAGGCGTTTAGTATGCAATGTTGAATAATAATTTTAGTGATTTGCTACAGTAGAGTATGATAAGGTTTTTGCAATGGTTTATACTAACTTATCTCACGAGTCCTTGTTGAGTTTTGTGTTGATGAAGCGTTTGAGATTTAGGGAGACCGTGCTATGAGAGGAATTAAGGAGACACAGAAGCTCAAGCTTGGGGATGCCCAAGGCACCCCAAGATAATATTTCAAGAAGTCTCAAGCATCTAAGCTTGGGGATGCCCCGGTTGGCATCCCACCTTTCTTCTTCAACAACTATCGGTTAGTTTCGGTTGATCCTAAGTTTTTGCTTCTTCACATGATGTTTGCCATTATTAGAATGTCATTTTCTTTTGCTTTGCTTGCTGTTTGAATAAAATACCAAGATCTGAAATTATTAAATGTTAGAGATTCTTCACATAGTTGCATAATTATTCGAGTACTCATTGATCTTCACTTATATCTTTCGGAGTAGTTTGTCATTTGCTCTAGTGCTTCACTTATATCTTTTAGAGCATGGTGGTAGTTTTATTTTGAAGAAATAGATGAACTCTCATGCTTAACTTATATTATTTTGAGAGTCTTAAGCAGCATGGTAATGTGCTTAATCCTAATATACTAGGTATTCAAGATTAATAAAACTTTCTTATGAGTGTATTGAATACTAAGAGAAGTCTGATGCTTGATGATTGTTTTGAGATATGGAGGTAATAATATCAAAGTCGTGCTAATTGAGTAGTTGTGAATTTGAGAAGTGCTTGTGTTGAAGTTTGCAAGTCTCGTAGCATGCACGTATGGTAAACGTTATGTAACAAATTTGAAACATGAGGTGTTATTTGATTGTCCTCCTTATGAGTGGCGGTCGGGGACGAGCGATGGTCTTTTCCTACCAATCTATCCCCCTAGGAGCATGCACATAGTGCCGAGGTTTTTGATGACTTGTAGATTTTTGCAATAAGTATGTGAGTTCTTTATGACTAATGTTGAGTCCATGGATTATACGCACTCTCACCCTTCCATCCTTGCTAGCCTCTTTGGTACCGTGCATTGCCCTTTCTCACATTGAGAGTTGGCGCAAACTTCGCCGGTGCATCCAAACCCCGTGATATGATACGCTCTGTCACACATAAACCTCCATATATCTTCCTCAAAATAGCCACCATACCTACCTATTATGGCATTTCCATAGCCATTCCGAGATATATTGCCATGCAACTTTCCACCATTCCGTTTATTATGAGACGCATCATCATTGTCATATCGCTTAGCATGATCATGTAGTTGACATAGTATTTGTGGCAAAGCCACCATTCATAATTATTTCATACATGTCACTCTTGGTCCATTGCATATCCCGGTACACCACCGGAGGCATTCATATAGAGTCATACTTTGTTCTAGTATCGAGTTGTAATAATTGAGTTGTAAATAAATAGAAGTGTGATGATCATCATTTTATAGAGCATTGTCCCAAGTGAGGAATAAAAAAAGGAGAAATGCCATAAAAAAGAGAAGGCCCAAAAAAAGGGAGAAAGGCCATAAAAAAGAGAAGGCCCAAAAAAATGAAAATGAGAGAAAAAGAGAGAAGGGACAATGCTACTATCCTTTGCCACACTTGTGCTTCAAAGTAGCACCATAATCTTCATGATAGAGAGTCTCTTGTTTTGTCACTTTCATATACTAGTGGGAATTTTTCATTATAGAACTTGGCTTGTATATTCCAACAATGGGCCTCCTCAAGTGCCCTAGGTCTTCGTGAGCAAGCAAGTTGGATGCACACCCACTTAGTTTCTTTTGTTGAGCTTTCATAAATTTATAGCTCTAGTGCATCCGTTGCATGGCAATCCCTACTCCTTGCATTGACATAAATTGAGGGGCATCTCCCTAGCCCATTGATTAGCCGCGTCGATGTGAGACTTTCTCCTTTTTGTCTTCTCCACATAACCCCCTCATTATATTCTATTCCACCCATAGTTCTATGTCCATGGCTCGCGCTCATGTATTGCGTGAAAGTTTATAGGTTTGAGATTACTAAAGTATGAAACAATTGCTTGGCTTGTCATCGGGGTTGTGCATGATGAGAGCATTCTTGTGTGACGAAAATGGAGCAAGACTAAACTATATGATTTTGTAGGGATGAACTTTCTTTGGCCATGTTATTTTGAGGAGACATAATTGCTTAGTTTGTACGCTCGAAGTATTATCATTTTTATGTCAATATGAACTTTTGTCTTGAATCTTTCGGATCTGAATATTCATGCCACAATTAAGAAGAATTACATTGAAATTATGCCAAGTAGCATTCCACATCAAAAATTCTATTTTTATCGTTTACCTACTCGAGGACGAGCAGGAATTAAGCTTGGGGATGCTGATACGTCTCCAACGTATCTATAATTTTTGATTGCTCCATGCTATATTATCTACTGTTTTGGATGTTTATGGGCTTTATTATACACTTTTATATCATTTTTGGGACTAACCTATTAACCCAGAGCCCAGTGCCAGTTTCTGTTTTTACCTTGTTTTAGAGTATCGCAGAAAAGGAAAATCAAACGGAATCCAATTGACCTGAAACTTCATCGAACTTATTTTTGGAAGGAAAGCAACCTGATGGACTTGGAGTGCACGTCAGGAAAGAAACGAGGGAGCCACGAGGTAGGGGGGCGCGCCCTCCACCCTCGTGGGCCCCTCGTGCCCCCCTGACGTACTTCTTCCGCCTATATATCTCCATATACCCTAAAAACATCCGGGAGCACAATAGATCAGGAGTTCCGCCGCCAGAAGCCTCCGTAGCCACCGAAAGCCAATCTAGGCCCGTTCCGGCACCCTGCGGGAGGGGGAATCCCTCTCTGGTGACCATCTTCATCATCCCGGTGCTCTCCATGACGAGGAGGGAGTAGTTCTCCCTCGGGGCTGAGGGTATGTACCAGTAGCTATGTGTTTGATCTCTCTCTCTCTCTCTCTAGTGTTCTTGAGGTGATACGATCTTGATGTATCACGAGCTTTGCTATTATATTTGGATCCTATGATGTTTCTCCCCCCCTCTACTCTCTTGTAATGTATTGAGTTTTCCCCTTGAAGTCATCTTATCGGATTGAGTCTTTAAAGATTTGAGAACACTTTATGTATGTCTTGCCATGCATATCTGTGGTGACAATGGGATATCACGTGATTCACTTGATGTATGTTTTGGTGACCAACTAGCGGGTTCCGCCCATGAACCTATGCATAGGGGTTGGCACACGTTTTCGTCGTGATTCTCTGGTAGAAACTTTGGGGAACTCTTTGAGGTTCTATGTGTTGGTTGAATAGATGAATCTGAGACCGTGTGACGCATATCGTATAATCATACCCACGGATACTTGAGGTGACATTGGAGTATCTAGGTGACATTAGGGTTTTGGTTGATTTGTGTCTTAAGGTGTTATTCTAGTATGAACTCTAGGGCTGTTTGTGACACTTATAGGAATAGCCCAGCGGATTGATTGGAAAGAATAACTTTGAGGTGGTTTCGTACCCTACCATAATCTCTTCATTTGTTCTCCGCTATTAGTGACTTTGGAGTGACTCTTTGTTGCATGTTGAGGGATAGTTATGTGATCCAATTATGTTAGTATTGTTGAGGGAACTTGCACTAGCGAAAGTATGAACCCTAGGCCTTGTTTCAATGCATTGCAACACCGTTTACACTCACTTTTATCATTTGTTACCTTGCTGTTTTTATAATTTCAGATTACAAAAACCTTTATCTACTATCCATATACCACTTGTATCACCATCTCTTCGCCGAACTAGTGCACCTATACAATTCACCATTGTATTGGGTGTGTTGGGGACACAAGAGACTCTTTGTTATTTGGTTGCAGGGTTGCTTGAGAGAGACCATCTTCATCCTACGCCTCCTATGGATTAATAAACCTTAGGTCATCCACTTGAGGGAAATTTGCTACTGTCCTACAAACCTCTGCACTTGGAGGCCCAACAACGTCTACAAGAAGAAGATTGTGTAGTAGACATCAAGCTCTTTTCTGGCGCCGTTGCCGGGGAGGTTAGCGCTTGAAGGTATATCTTTAGATCTTGCAATCGAGTCTTTTAGTTTCTTGTTTTATCACTAGTTTAGTTTAAAAAAGAAAATTACAAAAAATGGAATTGAGTTTGTCTCATACGCTTCACCTTTTTAATATCTTTCATGAGTATGATGGAAAGGATAATTGTGCTCAAGTGCTAGAAGAAGAAATCTATAAAATGATTGGCACTAAATCTTTGAATGATGAGCATGATTGCAATGTTGTTAGTATGAATTCCTTGAATATCCATGATGCTAATGATATGCAAAGCCACAAGCTTGGGGAAGCTATGTTTGATGAAGATGATATTTTTTGTCCCCCAAGTTTTGATGAGAAAATTTATTATGATGAAAGCATGCCTCCTATTTATGATAATTATGTTGATGAACGTGGATTTGGAGAGGTCACGACTTTCTTTTGTGATGAATCCACTATTCCGGAAGGGGTTCCAATTGATTATGAGAACAAAGTTGCTATCTATGATGATTATTGTGATGACTTGTATGCTATAAATAATAATGATATCCATGAAACTTGTCATCATGATATTAGTTTTCAATTGGATTATGCCTCCCATGCTAATTATTTTGTTGAGTTTGCTCCCACTATTATTCATGAGAAGAATCTTGCTTGTGTGGAGAGTAATAAAAATTCTATGCTTGTAGATCATGAAAAGAATGCTTTAGGTGCTGGTTATATTGTTGAATTCATTCATGATTCTACTGAAAATTATTATGAGGGAGGAACATGTGCTTGTAGGAATTGCAACAATATCAAGTTTCCTCTCTATGTGCTTAAAATTTTGAAGTTATGCTTGTTTTGCCTTCCTATGCTAGTTGATTATTGTTCACATAAGTTGTTTGCTCACAAAATCCCTATGCATAGGAAGTAGGTTAGACTTAAATGTGCTAGTAATATTCTTCATGATGCTCTCTTTATGTTTCAACTCTTATCCTTTATGTGAGCATCATTGAAATCATCATGCCTAGCTGGAGGCGTTAAACGATAGCGCTTGTTGGGAGGCAACCCAACTTTATTTTTATTCCTTGCTTTTTGCTCTTGTTTAGTAATAAGTAATTCATCTAGCCTATGTTTATATGTGGTTTTATGCTTTTAATTAGTGTTTGTGACAAGTAGAACCTTTGGGAAGACTTGGGGAAAGTCTTGTTGATCATGCTGTAAAAAACAGAAACTTTAGCGCTCACGAGAATTGCTGCCATTTTTATTTGGAGAGTACTATTTAGTTAATTATTTTTGAATCTGATTAATAGATCAATTCCTCAGCTCCAGAAATTTATTTGAGAATTTTATGAGTTCCATAAGTATACGTTTTATCCAGATTACTACGGACTGTTCTGTTTTTGACAGATTCTGTTTTTCATGTGTTGTTTACTTATTTTGATGAATCTATGGCTAGTAAAAGAGTTTATAAACCATAGAGAAGTTGGAATACAGTAGGTTTAACACCAATATATATAAAGAATGAGTTCATTACAGTACCTTGAAGTAGTGTTTTGTTTTCTTTCGCTAACGGAGCTTACAAGTTTTCTGTTAAGTTTTGTGTTGTGAAGTTTTCAAGTTTTGGGTAAGGATTCGATGGACTATGGAATAAGGAGTGGCAAGAACCTAATCTTGGGGATGCCCAAGGCACCCCAAGGTAATAGTCAAGGATAGCCAAGAGCCAAAGCTTGGGGATGCCCCGGAAGGCATCCCCTCTTTCGTCTTCGTTCATCGGTAACTTTACTTGGAGCTATATTTTTATTCACCACATGATATGTGTTTTGCTTGGAGCGTCAATTTTTTTTGTTAGGATTTGCTTGCTGTTATTTATAACAATAGTTTGCATCTTTTATTTCAATAAAAGTGGTATTGATAGCCTTTACTATGCCTATGTTACAAGTATACATGTTGCTGTTTGAAAACAGAAAGTTTACCGCTGTTGCAATAATTCCCTAGAAAAGTCAGAATGTGATAAAATGTTGAAACCTTCTGCATATTAAGCTCTGATAAATTTACTACAGTGGGAATTTTCTTTCATAATTTTTGGAGTTAGGTAAGTATGGATGTTGCAGCATTCTTTACAGACTATCCTGTTTAGGCAGATTGCTGTTATGTTTGCATTGTTTGCATATGTTTGCTTCTTTAATGATTCTATTTGAGGATAGGGCTATTAAATATGCAGAGGCGTTTAGTATGCAATGTTGAATAATAATTTTAGTGATTTGCTATAGTAGAGTATGATAAGGTTTTGGCAATGGTTTATACTAACTTATCTCACGAGTCCTTGTTGAGTTTTGTGTGGATGAAGCGTTTGAGATTTAGGGAGACCGTGATATGAGAGGAATTAAGGAGACACAAAAGCTCGAGCTTGGGGATGCCCAAGGCACCCCAAGATAATATTTCAAGAAGTATCAAGCATCTAAGCTTGGGGATGCCCCGGTTGGCATCCCACCTTTCTTCTTCAACAACTATCGGTTAGTTTCGGTTGATCCTAAGTTTTTGCTTCTTCACATGATGTTTGCCATTCTTAGAATGTCATTTTCTTTTCCTTTGCTTGCTGTTTGAATAAAATACCAAGATCTGAAATTATTAAATGTTAGAGAGTCTTCACATAGTTGCATAATTATTCGACTACTCATTGATCTTCACTTATATCTTCCGGAGTAGTTTGTCATTTGCTCTAGTGCTTCACTTATATCTTTTAGAGCATGGTGGTAGTTTTATTTTGAAGAAATAGATGAACTGCATAACCGGCACCTGCCCCGGCGGCCGAGCGCCCATGTAGCCACCACCGCGACCCAGAGTGCTCAGTGCCACTCCATCACCCGCCAGCGGTGAGGGAGTCCTGGATTAGGGGGTCCTCGGACAGTCGAACTATATCCTTTGGCCGGACTGTTGGGCTATGAAGATACAAGGTTGAAGACTTCGTCCCGTGTCCGGGTGGGACTCTCCTTTGCATGGAAGGCAACCTTGGTAATTCGGATATGTTGATCTCCTCCCTTGTAACCGACTATGTGTAACCCTAGCCCCCTCCGGTGTCTATATAAACTGGAGGGTTTAGTCCGTAGGACAAGAACAATCATAATCATAGCCTAGCTTCTAGGGTTTAGCCTCTACGATCTTGTGGTAGATCAACTCTTTTAATACTCATATCATTAAGATCAATCAATCAGGAAGTAGGGTATTACCTCCATCGAGAGGGCCCGAACCTGGGTAAATATTGTGTCCCTTGCCTCCTGTTACCATCCGCCTTACACGGACAGTTCGGGACCGCCTACCCGAGATCCACCGGTTTGGACACCGACATTGGTGCTTTCATTGAGAGTTCCACTGTGTTGTCACCATAAGGCTTGATGGCTCCTTCGATCATCGGCAATGATTCGATCCAGGGTGAGGTTTTTCTCTCCGGACAGATCTTCCTATTCGGCGGCTTCGTACTGCGGGCCAACTCGCTTGGCCATCTGGAGCAGATCGAGAGCTACGCCCCTGGCCATCAGGTCAGGTTTGGAAGCTTGAACTATACTACCAACATCCGCGGAGACTTGATCTTCGACGGATTCGAGCCCATGTCAGGTGCGCCGCACAGTCACAACGAGCATGACTTAGCTCTACCGTCGGACGGTGCATAGGAGATCACACCTGTGGCTACTGCGGCCCTCAATCCGGAGAAGATCGTGCCATCCAAGGACAGGTGGATGGACCCCGCCATGGAGGCCGCACACTCAGCGGCGATAGAGCCGAATACTTACTTCACCTCCTATGAGACCTGTGTTGCCGGACCCTTGGATTCGTCCCCGGCCACAGGCTCCGAACTGCCTGCGTCCGTGTCTATCGAATCTGATTGGGCACCGATCATGGAGTTTACCTCCGCGAATATCTTTCAGCACTCACCCTTGGGCGACGTGCTAAATTCATTGAGGTCTCTCTCCTTGTCAGGAGACCCTTGGCCGAACTATGTCCGGCTTGAGTGGGAAGCGGACGACGAAGAAATTCATTCCCCACCCACCACCCACTTAATAGCCACTGTCGACGACTTAACTGACATGCTTGATTTCGGCTACGAAGACATCGACGGTATGGACGACGATGCAGGAAAAGAACCACCGCCCACAGGGCGCTGGACAGCCACCTCATCATATGATATATGCATGGTGGACACCCCCAAAGAAAGCGATGGCAATAAGGCAACGGAGGATAATTAGAAGCAATCTAAGCACCGGTGTCATCAGCGCCGCTCTAAGCCCCGCCATAGAAAAAGCAGCGATACCGGCACAAGAGACAATAACGTTGCGGACAGTGCCGAAGACGAAGACAATCCCTTCCAGCCAGGCTTCGAGCGGGAGGATGGGCAAGCTAGACCTAAGGAATAGGCGGTAGAAGGAGAATCAGAGGATGACAATTACATGCCCCTCTCTGATGACGAGGTGAGCCTCGGCGACGAAGAATTTATCGCGCCTGAGGATCCCGTCGAGCAGGAGAGCTTCAAGCGTCGGCTTATAGCCACAGCAAAAAGCCTGAAGAAAAAGCAACAGCAGCTTCAAGCTGATCAAGATCTGCTAGCGGATAGATGGACCGAGGTGCTGGCAGCCGAGGAATACGAACTCGAGCACCCAACCAAAAGTTACCCAAAGCGCAGGTTGCTACCCCAACTCGAGGAGGAAGCATTAAAGCCTACACTACCAGCGTATGATGCGGCTGACCGGCCACCTCGTGGCCGAGACAAAGCGGCATATCAGCCCGAAGTCCAGCCCGCACCACGTCACCAGTCAAACAAAAATACCAAGGCCCAGGGTAACACGTAGGACCTGTGAGAAGTATTGGAAAACAAATCAGGACATAAAAGATCGGTCTATGGATCACGAGGGCGCGCCCCAATGCGTGACGACAACCGTCATGCCGGATATACTAAAAGCAAATCCGGCCAGGCCAAACACAGCAGACAAGACTCGTATGAACTGCGTCGTGATATAGCCCGGCACAAAGGCGCCGCACACCCCCTATGCATCACTGATGAAGTAATGGATCATGAATTCCGAGAAGGGTTTAAACCCGTGAACATTGAATCATATGACGGCACTACAGACCCCGCGGTATGGATAGAGCATTTCTTCCTCCACATTCACATGGCCTGCGGGGATGATCTACACGCCATCAAGTATCTCCCGCTAAAACTCAAGGGGTCGGCTCGGCATTGGCTGAATAGCTTGCCGGCAAACTCCATCGGAAGCTGGGAGAACCTGGCAGACGCATTCCTGGACAACTTCCAGGGCACTTATGTGCGGCCACCGGATGCTGACGATTTAAGTCACATAACACAGCAGCCCGGAGAGTCAGCCAAGAAATTCTGGACTCGGTTCCTAATTAAAAAGAACCAAATTGTCGACTGTCCGGATGCCGAAGCCCTAGCGGCCTTTAAACACAACATCCGTGACGAGTGGCTCGCCCGACATCTCGGCCAAGAGAAGCCAAAATCCATGGCAGCCCTCATGACACTCATGACCCGCTTTTGCGCGGGCGAAGATAGTTGGTTGGCCCGTAACAACAACACAACAAGCAACCATGGCACATCAGAAGCTAGAGATAGCAACGGCAAACCCTGACGCAACAAACACAAGCGCCGCAAAAATGGTGGAAAAGCCGAAGATACGGCAATTAATGCCGGATTTAGGGGCTCCAAGTCCAGTCAGCGGAATGGGCCACTCAAAAATGACAATTCGGGTCCGTCCAGTCTGGACCGCATACTCAACCGCCCATGCCAAATTCATGGCACCCTAGGAACACCAGCCAATCATACCAACAGAGAATGCTGGGTCTTCAAACAAGCCGACAGGTCAAGTGCCAAAAACAAAGATAAGGGGTCTCAAAGCAACGATGGCGACGAGGAGCGCAAATCACCGAGTATAGGAGGGCAAAAGAAATTCCCCCCGCAAATCCAAACGGTGAACATGGTAAACGGCACTCACACTCCCAACCCGGACCGGACGCACACCCTTAGGGATGTCGACTTAACGGAACCAGTCGTCCCACAATATAAACTAGGGCCGATCACCTTCAACCGCACGGATCGTCCGGTTAACACCAATCAGGGCAATCCAGCCGCACTAGTCCTCGACCCAATAATTGACGGGTTCCACCTCACACGAGTCCTTATGGACGGAGGTAGCAGTCTAAACCTGCTTTACCAGGACACAGTGCGCAAGATGGGCATCGATCATTCGGTGATCAAGCCCACTAAAACCACCTTCAGAGGTATTATACCAGGTATGGAGGCCAGTTGTACAGCCTCCATCTCCCTTGAGGTAGTCTTCAGATCACCAGACAATTACTGTGCCGAAGAGTTAATCTTCGACATCGTCCCCTTTCGCAGTGATTATCAGGCGCTGCTTGGGCGAACCGTGTTTGCTCGATTCAATGAGGTACCACATTATGCCTACCGTAAGCTCAAGATGCCCGGTCCGCGTGGCGCCATCACAGTTAATGGCAAGGCCGAACTTCCCCTCGGCACCAAGGAGTATACCGCTACTTTAACAGCAGAAGCTACAAGTGGCACCTTCCAACCGAACCTCGAGTCGATGACCCGATTCCTGGACACCGCCAAAGGACTTCGAACTACTTCGCGGCAAGATAGCCCGGCTCGTCCAGAGCTCAATTAAACACTCCGGCGAAAGCCAGGACAGGACACATACCGCGGCTCAACCGCTCGGCGGCACACAAGCATTTCTTATATTTTGTTTGCAGGTTCAACTTTGCACAGACCAAGACTGGCGATATGGAAGCTGTTCGAACACGCAAGGGAATCCTTAGTTATTCCCCGCGATGACCATCCGACTATACTCCGGATCCACACACAGCTTCTCCCCCCTGGTCTCAGAAGGTTCCACAGTCATATTTCTTTTTTATCACATTACCTGCATTCACACGCATCGACGTACTATTCAAATACAACATGTGGATTTATATAACGCTTATTTGATGTTATTTCTTATTCTTTTGTCAAGTGGCATCCGTACACCGCGATATGCTTTAAATATGCCAGGGGCTTCGTTTTACCCATAATACGGCAATGAAGTCCGAACACCTTCATGGAAGTTCGGCACCCAGAACTTATAGCATTATATGCATCAGCTCCGAATCATGTCTTGGGTCAAATGTTGGGTTTGCCCGGCTCCCATGTTTTGCTGCCTTACGTTCCGCTATATCGACTAAGGCGGCACAGGGAGAACTACTGCGATTGTGTCCCGGTTCTTCCGGACGAGCACCTCAGTAGAGAAAGCCAAAAACTGACTGTCATGATACGGCGAAAGCTGGTCAGCTGTTCGATAGGTTGTAAAATCTTTAAGGATTTCTCCCGCATAATGCCATAACCAATGTAGCGTGTGGTGGATCGGCTTTTCTTCCAATCAGGTGCTTATATAGCCCCTCGTGCGGTCTTTTGAACACCAGGGGCTGCGCCTACCTTACTTTTATAAAGCTCCTATGGCTAAGTGAGAGTGATAAAGCCCTATAGTCCGATTGCCTGGTTCGTTGTGCTGAACACCTCCTTCGAAGGACCCAAAACTAGGATAAAGAGTGATTAGGTTTATCCCGAACACCCTCGTATTTCCTACGTGGGGGCAGAAGCAGACGACTGGCCAACTCTCAGGATTAATATATAAAACAGCCGCGCAGGAGGATAAACTTTTATATAACAGGCAATAAATAATAGAAATGACCTTGTTCAACATTACAAAGGACAACATGATTGTATTCATGGAAATATAATGTCCTTGGTACATTGCTCCGCCGCTAGGCATGATCCTTTCAGGACACTTTCATAATATAATTCGGGATTGCGGTGCTCCTTCCCCTCTGGCGGTCCCTCGGTCATCAGCTTTTCAGCATCCATCTTCCCCTAGTGCACCTTTGCGCGGGCGAAGGCCATTCGCGCACCCTCTATACAGACCGACCGCTTGATGACGTCAAGTCGAGGGCAGGCACTCACAAGCCGCTTCACGAGCCTGAAGTAGCTGCCTAGAATCGGCTCGGCAGGCCATAGCCGGATAATCAAATCCTTCATGGCTAGTTGATGTCTACTACACAACCTTCTTCTTGTAGACGTTGTTGGGCCTCCAAGTACAGAGGTTTGTAGGACAATAGCAAATTTCCCTCAAGTGGATGACCTAAGGTTTATCAATCCGTAGGAGGCGTAGGATGAAGATGGTCTCTCTCAAGCAACCCTGCAACCAAATAACAAAGAGTCTCTTGTCTCCCCAACACACCCAATACAATGGTAAATTGTATAGGTGCACTAGTTCGGCGAAGAGATGGTGATACAAGTGGTATATGGATAGTAGATAAAGGTATTTGTAATCTGAAATTATAAAAACAGCAAGGTAACTAATGATAAAAGTGAGCGTAAACGGTATTGCAATGATAGTAAACAAGGCCTAGGGTTCATACTTTCGCTAGTGTAAGTTCCCTCAACAATACTAACATAATTGGATCACATAACTATCCCTCAACATGCAACAAAGAGTCACTCCAAAGTCACTAATAGCAGAGAACGAACGAAGAGATTATGGTAGGGTACGAAACCACCTCAAAGTTATTCTTTCCAATCAATCCGTTGAGCTATTCCTATAGGTGTCACAAACAGCCCTAGAGTTCGTACTAGAATAACACCTTAAGATACAAATCAACCAAAACCCTAATGTCACCTAGATACTCCAATGTCACCTCAAGTATTCGTGGGTATGATTATACGATATGCATCACACAATCTCAGATTCATCTATTCAACCAACACAAAGGACCTCAAAGAGTGCCCCAAAGTTCTACCGGAGAATCACGACGAAAACGTGTGCCAACCCCTATGCATAGGTTCCCAATGTCACGAAACCCGCAAGTTGATCACCAAAATATGCATCAAGTGAATCACGTGGTATCCCATTGTCACCACAGATACGCACGGCAAGACATACATCAAGTGTTCTCAAGTCTTTAAAGACTCAATCCGATAAGATAACTCCAAAGGGGAAACTCAATTCGTTACAAGAGAGTAGAGGGGGAGGATAAACATAAGATCCAACTATAATAGCAAAGCTCGCGATACATCAAGATCGTGCCAAATCAAGAACACGAGAGAGAGAGAGAGATCAAACACATAGCTACTGGTACATACCCTCAGCCTTGAGGGAGAACTACTCCCTCCTCGTCATGGAGAGCACTGGGATGATGAAGATGGCCACAGGAGAAGGATTGCCCCTTCCGGCAGGGTGCCGGAACGGGTCTAGATTGGTTTTCGGTGGCTACGGAGGCTTCTGGCGGCGGAACTCCTGATCTATCTCGTTCTGGAAGTTTTAGGTACGTAGGTATATATGGGTGCAGGGAGTACGTCAGGGGAGCCACGAGGGCCCCACGAGGCAGGGGCGCGCCCTAGGGGGCGCACCCCCCACCCTCGTGGCTTCCTTGACATGGGGTCCAAGTCCATCGGGTGGCTATCGTTCCAAAAATAACTTCTCTAGTTGATTTTGTCCCGTTTCGACTCCGTCTGATATTCCTTTTCTTCGAAACAATGAAATAGGCAAAAAAACAGCAAATCTGGGCTGGGCCTCCGGTTAATAGGTTAGTCCCAAAAGTAATATAAAAGTGGAAAATAAAGCCCAATGTTGCCCAAAAAAGTAGATAATATAGCATGGAGCAATCAAAAAATTATAGATCGTTGGAGACGTATCAAGCATCCCCAAGCTTAATTCCTGCTCGTCCTCGAGTAGGTAAATGATAAAAAAGATAATTTTTGATGTGGAATGCTAGTTGGCATAATTTCAATGTAATTCTTCTTAATTGTGGTATGAATATTCAGATCCATAAGATTCAAGACAAAAGTTCATATTGACATAAAAATAATAATACTTCAAGCATACTAACTAAGCAATCATGTCTTCTCAAAATAACATGGCCAAAGAAAGCTATCCCTACAAAATCATATAGTCTGGCTATGCTCCATCTTCACCACACAAAATATTTAAATCATGCACAACCCCGATGACAAGCCAAGCAATTGTTTCATACTTAATGTTCTCAAACTTTTTCAATCTTCACGCAATACATGAGCGTGAGCCATGGACATAGCACTATAGGTGGAATAGAATGGTGGTTGTGGAGAAGACAAAAAGGAGAAGATAGTCTCACATCAACTAGGCGTATCAACGGGCTATGGAGATGCCCATCTATATATATCAATGTGAGTGAGTAGGGATTGCCATGCAACAGATGCACTAGAGCTATAAGTGTATGAAAGCTCAACAAAAGAAACTAGTGGGTGTGCATCCAACTTGCTTGCTCATGAAGACCTAGGGCATTTTGAGGAAGCCCATCATTGGAATATACAAGCCACGTTCTATGAAAAATTCCCACTAGTATATGAAAATGACAACATAGGAGACTCTCTATCATGAAGATCATGGTGCTACTTTGAAGCACAAGTGTGGTAAAAGGATAGTAGCATTGTCCCACCCTTTTTTGGCCTTTTTTATTTGGCCTTTATTTTTTTATTTGGCCTCTCCTTTTTTATGGCCTTGCGTGTCTCTCTCCTTTGTGACATAGCTACTAGGTGATGTTGAGACAATGAGATGAGAGCAACAGCGTAACGACATCTCCTCTCTACCTATTTGTAGAACTCAACTCGACATTCGATGATAAGGACAGACATCATACCTATCAGAATCAGATTGCATCTATCACTGAATGCCCCTACCAGCGACAGAGCGTGTAAATTATAGAACCTTCGGAGCACTGCAGACCACTACATAAAAGGACAGTTTGTCAAAGAATATGAAATGGTGGCTTTGCCATATTCTAATCCGAGTGGTCACACTAGCCAAGGAGCAGGAGCATCAAGTCAGAATGATAATATAGGATGAAGGGATGTAAATAAACGGAAACGGTGGATAAGTTGTCGGACAATATAATTAATTGCTCAATGAAGCGATGGATATTGCATAAGGTAAAAGATGGAGGCAAAATTAGAGAGAGCTGTTGTGAGGAGCACTTAATAATGATGGAGGTAATAAGGCGCCGTTAGAGGTAACCGGCCGACAATTTAGCGCCGGAACTAATCGGGAGACGCTAGCATCTGCGAATGGAATAAGCGAGGTGAGAAGGTGTTAGATACAATCCATGCTGAGATCATTCAAAGTATATATACGTAAACCGTCATATATGAGCAACTGAGGTTGGAATAAATCCGAGCAGGCATTAGAATTCAATGATAAGTTAATCTTACCGACGCAATATATCGCATATCTACTGGAGGTATAAGATATTGGGCATTAGCACAAAGAATACGTAAGTGCTCGATACAACCCCCTAGAGAACCGCCAGCATACTTCCACACACTCAGGAAGGTACAAACTCCCAATCAATTATTGACTCTCTCTATATGCTTCACGCGACTTTCACATCATAAACAGTTACAGCATTAATAGGACACATGAGGAGACTGACCCGCGATATACAGCACTTCCAAGACACACCAGAATAAGTAGGCAAACTCATGCAATTATGATATCATCATTTATACCAACTCTCAACTAGCAACTCCGACTAAATATATTCACGATCTAATCCGAGACGAACGGCAGATTAGTCACAAGTAATCACCACTTTACTCATCAGGTAATGTCTTTCACACGACCACCCCATCCAAGGAGAGTCTATCTTATTGCCCGTTGCGATAGCGTTATCACGACATACGCAGAGGATTTAGAATCCATGCCTAGATTTTAAACCACATACCAAAGATACAAGGAGTGCGATAGCATCGACAGTCATACTATCATTATATACAAACTACCAATAGACAAACGAATGCCTCTAAAAGATATACACCAAAAGTCCACTGGCGAGCGAGAGCATCACCAACACACTGATGTAAGATAACCGATACAAGTCGATAAGCGAGAATACAAGAATAGAGTAACGATCAGAAGAGATTTCTGACAATACATATGTTGAATGAATCCTACTTCTAAACATTTAATAATTTCAGATAGAGATATTACTGGATCATATATATATACCAAAACCCGCACAAACAGTCAACAGGAATCTACAGACAACTACAAAAACCAAAAGGAGCAGACAAAAATACAATTTCTGAGAGACTTACAGGAGACTAGGCAAACCAATAACATGTTAGAGTATGAATCCGAAGACCAGAAAACCATTCATAAGCATCTAATATACCTGATAGCTGACCCAACAGTACTTAGGAGGTTATGATATGAAGAAGAAACAGGTGACATCAGCCAACCAGGCCGATGGTTTGGCAGATTCCACCAAGCCTTCTCTGAGACGCTATCACATGCCCTGATACTATCTCTGAGCGCCGTCGCGCACAACCTCACACTTATAGACGCACTTCTGCGAAGGGACACCGATATCGTGCAGACAGTAGCCGTTAGAGGTGACCTTGGTTCATCCTAGGCTCTGAGCTTTTGCGTGTGCGCATGGTTAATTCCTCGGATGACGACTACGAGTCTCTACAATCTCAGCTCCATCACACACGAGAAACCTCAGTATATATAGGACGCGTAGAATAAAGTTAGTATAATAAACGGATTTGCCTAAAGAAAACCGTTATCAATAACTGGATATCCACAGGGCCCACGAAGGGTGAGGCGGCGCCCAGGGTAGGCGCCGCGCGCAACCAGCCACACATCACTAGAGTGAGTTGCGCGTTACAGCACTCGTTGCCCCATCCACATTTGCACTCTAACAACCCTGGATGACATCTCTGCGATAGTTTATGACCAAATATCCACCTCGACACTCTAGCGAATCATAGGAAGCAGGCCGATTACGCATTCCGTAATCAACAACCATATATCAGGTCAATCTGCGCGAAAATACTAGCTGTTATCTAGTGCGGAATAACAGCAATCGTCCAGCGAATACCGAGTAACTGCATCCCCTTGAGGCGCGCAAAAGGCCTATTATCACAAGCGAGAGAGTTCATCATGAGTACGTCCACACCATATATATAAGAGTCTTAATTAGCAAAAGATTATATTGCAATTATATTTAGTCTAAAACTCTATGATATTATCTTAGCAGAATTATTGCCAACAGCGGTCAACACAACTTTCTGAGAGAGCTTTTCAAACAAGCATAACATGTGGAAACATTCGCAATGACAGCGAGCCATAAGAAAAATTAGGAGGTAATCGAGTTCCGGAGGACTATTCAGGGTGGAATTGCGAACCAAGATCCGAGAGAGACATGTATCTAGATAGTAACAGCCAAGCAAAATCCACTAATTATTCGATACGAAAACAATAATGACTCCTCAAAGCCAAACAGCATATCAATAGTGGTGAATAAAAATATAGTCCAAGTAAAGTACGGATGAACCAGGAGAGAGCAGAAGAGATGCCCTTCCGAGGGCAAATACCACAGCTAGAGCCTCATTTGGATAGTACCTGGAGTGAAGTACATATCACACCACACCTAGAGTAGACTTCAACGAGAAAATTCCCCACAAAGAATTAGGAATCTATTGCCACTAGCACAGTATGGTTACTCAGGATGTACCATCGAGAAAAGCCTATATCACAGCTGAGAGAACAATGAGAACACTATATTCAACCACTAGTACGCACAACTTAAAGTAAAAAACTCGGTAAACCTTAGGCAAAGACTCACCAGTAGTTGAATACGAGCTCGAGGACAAATAGGACCAAAGACACTCGAACATACCAAGGTAACTTAATGTAGCTTCGGTATGTTCAACTATTTGCGGAGTCTATTAATAAGCTAAATTATCTTAGGTACTAGGTGAACTCATAAGTTATAAACTAATGTATTCCAACTTCTCTATGGTTTATAAACTATTTTACTAGCCATAGATTCATCAAAATAAGTAAACAACACATGAAAAACAGAATCTGTCAAAAACAGAATAGTCTGTAGTAATATGGATCAAACGCATACTTCTGGAACTCATAAAATTATAAAATAAATTTCTGGACCTGAGTAATTTATCTATTAATCATCTGCAAAAATAATTAACTAAATAGCACTCTCCAAATAAAAATGGCAGCAATTCTTGTGAGCACTAAAGTTTCTGTTTTTGACAGCATGATCAACAAGACTTTCCCCAAGTCTTCCCAAAGGTTCTACTTGGCACAAACACTAATTAAAAGCATAAAACCACATCTAAATAGAGTCTAGATGAATTCTTTATTACTAAACAGTAAAAAAAGCAAGGAACAAAAATAAAGTTGGGTTGCCTCCCAACAAGCGCTATCGTTTAACGCCCCTAGCTAGGCATGATGATTTCAACGATGCTCACATAAAAGGTAAGAATTGAAACATAAAGAGAGCATCATGAAGAATATTGCTAATACATTTAAGTCTAACCCACTTCCTATTCATAGGGATTTTGTGAGCAAACAACTTGTGGGAACAATAATCAACTAGCATAGGAGGGCAAAACAAGCATAACTTCAAACCTTTAAGCACATAGAGAAGAAATTTGATATTATTGCAATTCCTACAAGCATATGTTCCTCCCTCATAATAATTTTCAGTAGCATCATGAATTAATTCAACAATATAACTATCACATTAAGCATTCTTTTCACGATCTATAAGCATAGAAAATTTACTACTCTCCACATAAGCAAAGTCATGAATAATAGTGGGAGCAAACTCAACAAAATAACTATCATGTGATTGAAAATTAAGATCCAGATGACAACGTTCATTGTTATCATTATTCTTTAAAGCATACGTGTCATCACAATAATCATCATAGATAGGAGGCATGCTTTCATCATAATAAATTTGCTCATCAAAACTTGGGGGACAAAAAATATCATCTTTATCAAACATAGCTTCCCCAAATGGATGACCTAAGGTTTATCAATCCGTAGGAGGCGTAGGATGAAGATGGTCTCTCTCAAGCAATCCTGCAACCAAATAATAAAGAGTCTCTTGTGTCCCCAACACACCCAATACAATGGTAAATTGTATAGGTGCACTAGTTCGGCGAAGAGATGGTGATACAAGTGGTATATGGATAGTAGATAAAGGTATTTGTAATCTGAAATTATAAAAACAACAATGTAACTAATGATAAAAGTGAGCGTAAACGGTATTGCAATGATAGTAAACAAGGCCTAGGGTTCATACTTTCGCTAGTGTAAGTTCCCTCAACAATACTAACATAATTGGATCACATAATTATCCCTCAACATGCAACAAAGAGTCACTCCAAAGTCACTAATAGCGGAGAACGAACGAAGAGATTATGATAGGGTACGAAACCACCTCAAAGTTATTCTTTCCAATCAATCCGTTGAGCTATTCCTATAGGTGTCACAAACATCCCTAGAGTTCGTACTAGAATAACACCTTAAGATACAAATCAACCAAAACCCTAATGTCACCTAGATACTCCAATGTCACCTCAAGTATCTGTGGGTATGATTATACGATATGCATCACACAATCTCAGATTCATCTATTCAACCAACACAAAGGACCTCAAAGAGTGCCCCAAAGTTCTATCGAAGAATCACGACGAAAACGTGTGCCAACCCCTATGCATAGGTTCCCAATGTCAGGAAACCCGCAAGTTGATCACCAAAATATACATCAAGTGAATCATGTGGTATCCCATTGTCACCACAGATACGCACGGCAAGACATACATCAAGTGTTCTCAAGTCTTTAAAGACTCAATCCGATAAGATAACTCCAAAGGGGAAACTCAATTCATTACAAGAGAGTAGAGGGGGAGGAGAAACATAAGATCCAACTATAATAGCAAAGCTCGCGATACATCAAGATCGTGCCAAATCAAGAACACGAGAGAGAGAGAGATCAAACACACAGCTAATGGTACATACCCTCAGCCCCGAGGGAGAACTACTCCCTCCTCGTCATGGAGAGCACCAGGATGATGAAGATGGCCACCGGAGAAAGATTGCCCCTTCCGGCAGGGTGCCGGAACAGGTCTAGATTGATTTTCGGTGGCTACGGAGGCTTCTGGCGGCGGAACTCCCGATCTAATCTCCGTTCTCGAAGTTTTAGGTTACGTGGGTATATATGGGTGCAGGAGGTACGTCAGGGGAGCCACGAGGGCCCCACGAGGCAGGGGGGCGCGCCCTAGGGGGCGGCGCCCCCACCCTCGTGAGCACCTCGTTCCTTCCTTGACGTGGGGTCCAAGTCCATCGGGTGGCTTTCGTTCCAGAAATAACTTCTCTAGTTGATTTCGTTCCGTTTCGACTCTGTCTGATATTCCTTTTCTTCGAAACATTGAAATAGGCATAAAACAACAAATCTGGACTGGGCCTCCGGTTAATAGGTTAGTCCCAAAAATAATATAAAAGTGGATAATAAAGCCCAATATTTCCCAAAACAGTAGATAATATAGCATGGAGCAATCAAAAATTATAGATACGTTGGAGAAGTATCACTAGTTCGGCCGCCCTATGCAGTTCGATCAGCTGTTTCAGTTGGTCGGCAAAATGCACCGGATAATTCGGTGCCAGATACTGCGACCAGAAGAGCTTATCCGCAGTGTTCCCTTCTTCGGCTCGGTAGAATTGGGCGGCATCAGATATGCTGCGGGGCAGTTCCACAAATACCCCTAGAGAAATCCGAACTCAAAATTAGAAACATGATTTTCTCCTCAAATACTTGCTTTACATGGAAAAAAGCCTTACCTGCCGCGATCGTCCTCGCCTCTTGGATCTCATGCAGGGCACCTTGGGTTTCCCCCTGGGCATCGCGCGTGGCCTGATGAGCCCTGGCGAGTTCGGATTCTTTCTCCGTTAAACTCTACTCCAAGGTCTTGCATTTCTTCAGGGACTCTTGAAGCTCCTGCTCAGCTTCAATAACCCTGGCCTCATGCTTCTCATGAAGAGCCTGCTCTGCGGCTGCCTTTTCCTCGGCCTCGGCAACAACCTTCCTCAGAGCCTCGACTTCGGTCATCGCCCCTAGAACAAATAATGAAACATATTTTATCATACTGAGAATTTGTTCGCACTGAACGCCAACAAGGCTTGCGCATACCTTGTTTATCTTCCAACTGCCTTTTCAACTGGCCAAGTTCTTCTTCGGCCCGCTCCGGAGACTTTGATTCAATATGGCTCCAGACTTCTTCGGCCCGCTGCAGACACCTGCTTATAAAAGAAGAGAGATAGATGTCATCAAGTGAGTCCTCCTGCGAACATAAAATTGATCCTCTGTCCGGTCCTTTCTTGCACCGAACAGTGTATCAGGGGCTACTATCCATATTATGACACTCTTCGAAACCTCATAAAACATACCTCAAAGCCTCTTATAAGGATGATACATGCTTCATTCAGTCCACTCTCAGCAGACTGAATCTCCTTAATCACCGCACCCATCAGGGCACGGTGTTCATCGACGATGGAGGCACTCTTTAGCGCCGCCAACAAAACATCCGGCACCTCTGGCTGGACAGAGATTGCTGGTGGAACAGGCATGCCCCCTCCAGCTGAGGGAGGCCGCCTGCTTGATTCTGGAGCCATATTGGTCTCCGGAATTGCGTCCGGCTGGGAGCCGAATTCAAGATGGCTCCTGCCGTCGACTCCCATGGGAATCTTCTCCCCCATGTCTCCAGCCCCCGAAGTTTGACCTCCAGGCACCACTTTCACGATCTCTTCCCCCCTCCTTGGCCGGGGCCCTTCTGGGACGAAGCCTCGGTGTTATGCACATATTTGGGGGAAGGGGCCTTCGAGGGCGTCCCGCTCTCTATAGCATCCGAGCTCAGTGAATCCTCTGATGAGGATCGTTCGGTGCGGGACCTCGCCGGACTACAAAAAATATAGCTCAGGTTAAAATATTATGCCATGATGAGTCTGGACGCATAAACGTGTTCGGATTTTATACTCACGAGTTCACCAGGGGCTGGGCCCTGGGATCCCACGCCGGGCTGCTATCGGCGGCGGCAGTGGACTCTTCCGGAAGAGGAGTTTTTCCCCTTTTAGGCGACTCGGCCTCCAAGTGCATGGAGGCTGCCCTCTTCTTTCTTCCCCCCGCTGGGGATTCGTCTTCATCCTCCTCCTTGTCCTCTTCGGAGGCAGAACGGACGTTGGAGCCTTCGGATATTGTGCCCGAAGTGCCGCGGCAACGAAGGCCGCCCCGGGTCTTTTTAGCCTCCTTTTTGGTCTTCTTCTTTGGCGCCTTGTACGGCGCCGGGGCCAGCATCCTCGTCAGAAGTGGGCCGGCCAGTTCTTCGGGCAACAGGGCTGGACAATGGATCCGCCCCGCCTTCTTCGTCCAGCCCTAGGGGAGTTGAGGAAACCACATTAAGCATTTCCCTTGGGTTATGCGGGTAAAACGCATAAAAACTTATCGAGCTTGCAGGACGGGACAGTTGATACCCGCGGTCCTCGGCTGAGTCCGGCCATGATTTTCCAGACTTGAAAAGCACCTTCCAGATGTCTTCGTGCGAGGAGCCAAAGAGTTTTCGCAGGGTCTGGTGCTTGGCCGGATCGAATTCCCATAGATTGCAAGTCTGGTGCTGACAAGGCAGGATCCGGCGAACTAACATCACCTGGACTACATTGACAAGTTCGATGTTCTTGTCTTCCATATCTTTAACGCGCGTCTGGAGCATAGACAGTTCGTCGGACGAAGACCAGTTCAGGCCCTTCTTGGGCCAGGACATAAGCCGCAGAGGGGCTCCGGATCGGAACTCTAGAGCAGCGGCCCATTCCGTGCCGCGCGGCTCAGTAATGTAAAACCACTGTTGTTGCCACTCTTTGACGGAATCATTAAAAGTACCTGTTGGCCATGTGACGTTGGGCATCTTGCTCACCATGGCGCCCCCGCACTCTGCGTGCTCGCCGCTCACCACCTTGGGCTTCACATTAAAGATCTTCAGCCATAAGACGAAATGTGGTGAGATGCAGAGAAAAGCCTCGCACACGATGATGAATGTCGAGATGTTGTGGAAGGAATTGGGGGATAGATCATGAAAGTCGATCTCGTAACAATACATGATGCCGCAAATGAACGGGTGGAGGAGAAACCCTAGCCCGCGGACAAAATGAGGGAGGAATACAACCCTCTCTTGGCATTCCGGAGTAGGAATGATCTGTCCCACCGTCGGGAGACGGTGGCCGATTTTTTTGGCCAGATACCCGGCCTCCCGAAGCTTTTTGATATGCTTCTCCTGGACGGTAGAGGCCATCCACTTGCCTCCTGCTCTGGATCCGGACATTTTCGAAAGGCCTTTGTGGGCGGAGAAGACGAACGCTCGGGCGCTGGAGCTCGGGCGAAGGGGAATGGATCGGGAAGAAGAAAGCGTGGGTGCGAAAGGGAGTCCTTATCCCCTTATAAAGGTAGCAGGGATTCTGCGCCTCCCCACTTGCCTGGTAAACTCGCTTATTCCCCAAGCGCCATGATTGATGGCGCGGTTGGGTTACCCACACCCGTATTGATGAGAATCCCGTGATAAGGGGACACGATCTCTGCTTCGACAAGATGCGCCAAGAAAACCGCCTCGCAATATGTGCAGTAGCTGGTTGGGGAAAACGGTTCGTAATGACTGGGCCATGGCAGGACGTAACGTTATAAAAAGTTGTCAGCAGATTAGATTTGTGAAATAAGATACTCTCTATGGTGGTATGTGGAATTTTTTTTGCAGAGCCGGACATGATCCTTGTGTTCAAAATCTTCTATGGAGTATTCGGAGAAGGAACCCGCCTTACAATGCCGAAGACAATCTGCGCGCCGGACTCATCGTCATTGAAGCTTGGTTCAGGGGCTATTGAGGGAGTCCTGGATTAGGGGGTCCTCGGACAGCTGGACTGTTGGGTTATGAAGATACAAGATTGAAGACTTCGTCCCGTGTCCGGGTGGAACTCTCCTTTGCGTGGAAGGCAAGCTTGGTAATTCGGATATGTAGATCTCCTCCCTTGTAACCGACTCTGTGTAACCCTAGCCCCCTCCGGTGTCTATATAAACCGGAGGGTTTAGTCCGTAGGACAAGAACAATCATAATCATAGGCTAGCTTCTAGGGTTTAGCATCTATGATCTCATGGTAGATCAACTCTTGTAATACTCATATCATCAAGATCAATCAAGCAGGAAATAGGGTATTACCTCCATCGAGAGGGTCCGAACCTGGGTAAACATTGTGTCCTCTGCCTTCTGTTACCATCCGCCTTAGACGCACAGTTCGGGACCCTCTACCCGAGATCCGCAGGTTTTGACACCGACAGGCGGCCTTTGGCCATGCGTCACCAGGGCACCACGCTCGGCACCCGCAGCCGGCGGCGGTGCAGCCCCGCCATGACATGCTGCAGCCGGAGCGATGGGTTTTTTGGCGGGCGGCGCCGCAGCCCCGCGGCCAGCCATGGCCCCGAGGGGTTGGATTCGCCTCGCCCATCCAGAACTGCACGCCGGGAAGCCTGGTGTTCCGCTCCTAGGAACCCTAGCAGCAGGTGCCGGCGCACGAGCAAGGGAAAGAACGATCGTTGACGTGCATGGGGTTTCGCTACGAGGAGGGATAGGGTCCGATTCAGCCTTGGTCACATACCCAGCTGACCCTGGCCCATCCACTCGCGGCCCCGACTCCCACCGAGCCGGCCCAGCGCAACCCAACAAGAGATTCAAACGATGTCACATGTCGATCATTTCAGACCTTGATATTCCACATACCATGTTGTTTGTTATCATAAGACCTTGATATCTCATACGGGGTCTGCTGTAGATGCTCTTAAGAGATGCGAGTGGGAAGAGGGGTATACGATGGATCACGGCAAACGGCTCGGTGGCTTTTACATTTCTGTTTTACCCTCCCTACTTTCTCCGTCCAAAATAAGTGTCTTGAGCTTAATACAAATTTATACTGGAGCTAGTATAAAATTAAGACACTTGTTTTGGGATGAAGGGAGTATGAGAGAGAGACCACCTATCGCAATTGAGCTGTGAAATCAATAGAAGACGAGTAGATCCTAACAAAAACATTTTTTTTCGAGGATACGTCAATGGCGTACTTTAGCTTTATAGAAGAGAAAAATATATGTACAAGAGATTACAATTATGCTAGTTAGGAGTCACAAGCCGGCCCTAACCGAGCCTCCACCCCACTCCCACACTCTACTCGACTACTCGGATACTAGTTGTCCTCTAAACGCTCCTGCCATGGCTCATGTCCTCAAATCATCGAAGATCGAGTCCACCTTATCGCCCTAACAAAAACATAAGAGACGGTCGTGGCGGCAACGCAGCAGAGAGGCGCCTGCGCGCGTCGCAGCAAAGGTGCCGCCGCTGTGCAGCAGCGACGACAGGAGAGGGCAGCGTGGGCGGTGTCGTCCCGTCCCGTCCCGCAAGCCATTCCTCGCATGTTACCCTCACGCCGTCAATCGTCGTCACTCATCAACTGGCCACAAAAGGGGAGCCGGCGGAGGCGAGCACGCGCACCGTGACTCGGCCGGAATAGAAAACTCCACTCCCGATCCCACCCCGCGGATTCCCCGAGCCTCACTCCGCTCCGCCTCCCTTGCCCAATTCCGCCGCTGTCTGCTCTCCAAGCCCGAATGGCGGCGGAGGCCCGGGCCGAGGGCTCCGGGCCGCCCGCGCCCCCTCCGCTGCCCGTCCCCGAGAAGCGCCCGGCCCCGGCGGACGGCCGGGAAGAGGAGCGGCCCGGGACGAAGCGGCGCCGCGCGAGCGTCGCGGCGCTCGACGGCGTGCCCTGCGCCGCGGCCAAGGGTGGGGATGGCGAGGCGGACGGGAACCGTGACGGCGGCTCGTCCTTCTCCTTCCAGCACGCGCGCGGCGGTTTCGTGGCGCTGGAGACGACGCCCAAGTTCGGGTCGTTCAACCCGCCGGTGGCCGCCGAGCAGGAGGCCCTCGACCCGGAAGATTCCCCGGTTGCGAAGGAGGAGGAGGATACGGCCACGGCCTCGGACACCGGAGCTGAGGACGGCAAAGACGGGAGCTCACAGTCAGTGGCGGCGGTGGGCGATCAGGGCCGTCGCCATCCGGGAAGGCAAACTGAATCGGAACGATGACTCCCTGGATTTGATTCGTTTCTTGTCCGCGACCCAGCTTAGATTTCAAGGGCGTCAATGTCGTTCTCTTCCTTCCTAGTAGATCATGTGATAGTTTCAGTTGAAGGGAATGTATGTCAAAGCTTTGTTTTCTTATGGAATGGAAGATTGGAAGTCAACGTTGATTCCCTTCAAATATACTGTAGAACCAAACCTGGTGTTTTCCCTCTCATACAGAATGCACCCACTCTTTTCTTGCCAAGTGATCTGGAAACAATTGTGATTCCTTACTGCGCATGCTAGTGATAGATACCTACTGAAATACTCCCTCCCTCCCATAATGGGCCGGAGGGAGTAGTTAGTTCCAGTATTTGCTTGATTTAATTACCGTTTCCCTTTACAAAATCAAATTTTCTTATCAACAAACTTGATGGTGTAGCTGCTCTTCTCATGTCAACATGTATTGAACAAATCCACACCTGTGTGCCACAGCCGCAAAACTGAGACCAAATACAGAACCTCACTCGGTCAGTCCACGACTGGTGCTGCCTCTGACAGTGAATCTTCTTTGCTAAACCTGGCATTCGACGACATTGGTTCCCTGTACCACTCATTCTCGTCGCGAGTGAGAAAGCGAGCCTCTGCACCAAAGACATGGAGGACTCAAAATTAGCGCAATACAGGTTCCAAATTGTTTGTTTAACACAACTTTTGTCTGTTCGGATATCAGCAATCCAGTTTTGTCTATGTGTTCGGCAATTCGGCTAAGCGTTTCGACCGTGTATAGATGAGGAACATGAATTTTGTGAAATGCAACAGGCAACATACCTGACACAAAAACATCCTTGTAGTCGTCATCGTCATACACAAACGCAGGTGGATCTGGGGAACCAATTCCAACTATAGTGCTTCCACTGCATGAAACATTCACAATGTTGTCCCTTTCAAATAGTTTGCCTACTAAATGCATTTCCAAATTCCAAATGCAGATACGAGTGTTGAATAGTCAACAAGGGGGGGGGGGGGTATATTTGCCCTGATTGTTATAATCAAACTTGTAGCATGGAATCTCACACCTTGAATACGTTATTTTTGCTACTGAAATTTGACAGAATGACTAATGAAAGCACTTAGGTAGATTGCAATGCTAACTACACAGCAAAAATTTAATATTTGGAGCTCTCAAAAAGACTCATCTAATCGACCCAAGATCAGGGCAAAGTATAATTTTCTGAGGGAAGTCAAATATAAATTAAGGCAAGACGCAGAGAATAATACGATGGTGATTAAAGCTAGAATAAGGCTACTTTGGAAAAAACAGATTTAGTTCAGCAAGAGAATGTGCCCTCCTTACCTTCCTGACATAAAAACAGCGCTGTAATCTCCCCGGTTGGATGCAATAAATCGTTTCTTCAACTTCTTTAGTGAACGCAACACCTCAAAAGCTGGAGGCTCTGATAAAAGAAAATGAGGAACATGAAGCAGTTTTACTAAATGTTCTCCAGCAACATACTGAAAAGACAAAGAATTGAA
Source organism: Triticum urartu (assembly GCF_003073215.2). NCBI lineage: Eukaryota > Viridiplantae > Streptophyta > Magnoliopsida > Poales > Poaceae > Triticum > Triticum urartu. The sequence goes on along the minus strand of NC_053024.1, from coordinate 569,282,353 downwards.
GATACATCTAGTGATAGCATATAACAAGTTATTGTAATCACACTCCATACCTAGATCATTTACACAGACATCTTGTGATATTCCGTTTTGCGTAATCTCCTTGAGCAAAGCCAGAGGATCAGCTTTACTAGTCTGGTCTAACCGGAGTCGCTGCAATATACAAAGCTTGTTAAGAAAAGCATGTGCTTTAAGTTAAGAAAATTTAAATATATATTACCTTGTAAACTTCAGCGGTTGCACATGCTTCAGGTGGCTTTATTAGAACCATTGGCAGATTCTCTGGCAACAGGTTCGGAATATCTTGGACAATCTGCATACATTTAACTTGAAAGTTGTAGATTATGATCAGCCACTTCAGCAGTAAGGTAAACATAGATCATGGACATACATTTCCATGTCAGTTTCTAGTTTATACTCCCTCCATCCGAAAATACTTGTCATCAAAATAGATAAAAAGGGATGTATTTAGAACTAAAATACGTCTAGATACATCCCCTTTTGTTCATTTTGATGACAAGTATTTCCAGACGGAGGGAGTAGTAATGAATAAATAAATTTTGGAATCTGAAAGGAACCCTCTATGAAAGTGGGTATTTTCTCGAACACAGTTGAATAAGGCAACTCCTGTAAATAAAAATCAATAATGTAGTATGGCCCAATTGCGATGTACTCCCTCCATAAATTAATATAAGAGCGTTTAGAACACTAAAATAGTGACCTAAATGCTCTTATATTAGTTTACAGAGGGAGTATCAGCTAAACCAATTATCTAATCAACTGTCAATAGGTTGAAAAAGGGTTCAGGTAAGATACTTCACTCTTTCTGGTCCAGGATATTATAGATGCACTTATAAGAAATTGAATGATGGATCTGCTCCAATCATATTAATGTGGCCTGGCCTTTCTTCCAGATTTTCTTTCTAACATAAGAGTCCACATATAGGAAACTGAAAAAGATACGGAAGTTCTTTTGGGGAGACCCAGAATGTGCTATCAGGATTGTAACAAAGAGTTTCATGCCAGTATTACAGAAAATCATCACTCAGTTCTCAGCAACTTGAGGAAAGGTTTTGGTGGATTCCATCCTGGGGGAACTAAGCTTTGGGTGTTGGCAGGTGTCAAGGCACTCCGGCGTCTACCACTCCATGCCCTGTCTCCCTACGCCGTACCCTAGCTTAGCTAGCTCCCTGTATAGTCTTTTTCTTTTTGCTGTCTAGTTGTTTTTGTTTCCTTAGCTAGGCTGCTTTGTATCGGTTTCAGTTTTTCGTTCGCCTTCTACTTTGCATCATCTTGATGCCTTCTTCTGATATACAATGACACATATTTTGGTTTCTGTTCGAGAGAAGAAAAAAAAACACGCACATGCCTTAATGGAGTAGGGACTATTCACTGGGAAGTAGTGCTTCACATACCTCTCCTCTACCGGTACAATATGCTGCTCCTCGTGAAAAGAAGAAGGGGATATCTGATCCAATCTCACCAGACCATTCTTGAAGATCTTTTTCTGAAGCAATGCCACCACTAAACTGGTTAGCAGCCCATAGTGCAGTTGCAGCATTACTGCTTCCTCCACCAAGACCAGCACCAGTTGGGACCTTCTTATCAAGATGTATCTACACTTCAACAAGGACAAGAGTAAAAGATAAAATCTATAGCAAACATACCAAGTAAAATAAAATAACCTTCACTCCCTTTAATGTCAAAACAATGTATAGTTTACATACCCAAAAGTGCTTATCGGTGCCAGTTTTCTTGCGGTAAAGGTCAAGTGCCCTGATGATCTGCAAATTCATGAAATAAAAAAGTAAGGTAAGGTAATAAAGATGCTTCAAGTGTATTTGTAAGTCCATATAAGAAGTATCTATATCAAACATACCAGGTTACTATCATCAACTGGGACACCTGCAACATTGGTTGATAGCCGATCTTTGCTCTTACTTGGCGACAGTGAGAATTTGATAGTATCACCCAAACTAACCACCTGGTTCATATATATGATTATCAAAAGTGATACAAAGAACAGCTCTATAAAGCAGAACAAATCGTAACCATATCAATAAAAAGGAAGGACACACCACTATAACATAGGGCTAAGATCAGATCTGGCAACTTAATTTGGAGAAGGAATAATGTACATTGCAGAGCCAATTGTTTATTACTAGCTCTAATTACCCGATGCACAAGAACTTAGGGGGAAACTGACATATTAGTAAATAGAATTGTTATAGCTAGACCAGAAAAGATCATACAGCTGATAAGTTGGTACATCTGACAGATTATGCGAATAAAAGAAACATCTCTATAGATTTATTTTTAATCTTCCACCTCTGGGTTTTCCCCCAAAAAATATTAATCTTCCATACTACAACTCCATGAAAAGATGAATGGTGCTAAAATTATAAAATCACCCTTTCCACATATGTTCATGCAGATATCACTAAATGTCACTACAACAAGCACAAGAAATAACTCACGTGAAACAGAGAAGCCAGGTCATGGAACCCGTCTGGTCTCTTCCCGGTTATCCTCAAGAAGACATTAATCTACAAGGTAGATGCTATACAGGTCTAGGTCAATGGGCAAAACAATAATAACCAAATTTAACCTTTCCCTTGCTTATCAGAAACATAACAACTGATACATACTTTGCAAGGTGAGAACAGGTTGAGCCGTGTAATCCCGACATCCTGGTCAATCTGGTCGGCTAGCTGGTTAAACTTGGCTTGTGCGTCATACGTAAGCTTAACAAAAGAACACAGCTATAAATTAGAATACAAAATATGGTGGAGAAACAACAGCTGCAGTAGATTTTCTTAAATTGCCAAAACTGCAGGGCAGATAGTCTATGGCGGGCAGATATCGTAGCAGTATGTTACATCAAGGAAAAAATGATCACACAGAGCTTGAAGCAATTCGCTATGTTGTAGCCAATACAAATGCTGTTCTCAGAGTGAAATACTGAATCTGTTGATACCATATAACTATGATGATACACTTGGTGCTTACTCTACAACACGAAGAAACGAAAGTCCATGACTGTTGTCCAGAATTATTTTATTAATTTGCAGTAAAGCATCATGGGATGAGCGGAACCACACAGGAAATTGCGCCGGTGACTGACTAATTGGAGGGGGTCAGAAATCACAGATGACGCCCGGAGAGAGTGCAGAGCAATCAATTACCTCGATTTTCTTCCTCCCTTGCTCGGCCGACGCGGCGACTCTTACGCTTGGAGACCGTCGGCTCCTGGTGCTGGAGCTGGAGCTGACGCCGGCGGAAGCCGCCGCCGCGGGTCGGGCCTGGAACCGGAGGTGCTTGGACGGGGCCGGGCAGGAGCGGTGGGACTGGTACAGGCTCTGCGAGAGAAGATGGGCGGAGCAAGCCATGACTGCCGCCGGGCGCCGGCCGGAGTCGGAGCTGAGAAACGGGGAAGGGAGCGGGGGGAGGAAGAAGAGACTGGGAAGAAGATAACACGGTAGCTAGCCGGCCACTCTGGCGGGGCGACGGCTTTTGGGCAGCGGCCTCCGGTCAAGAGGTCCTCGACATGTGTTTGGAATTTTGATGAACGTGAGATAGATAAGTCTGGGCGGCCTGACTAAACAAGTATGCTACAGTAGTAGCAGGACAAAATGGCATCTCCATGCCTCGCTCTTCTCGCTGGCACGTTTCTTTTGTGCGACAACGCAGGAAACACGACCGATCAAACTCTTCACAGATCCTTATGTGTGACAATACAAAGTTCAGCTGGAACTGAACTGGTACAGTCCGATATACTAGTTTACTTTACTGCAGAATATACGGAGTAGTTCACTCTGCTCAGTAGACAGTTTGGGTGAACGTTACAGGCACCCATCACAGATTCATCATATATATCTAAGCTCCACACCACGCCTCCAGCTTGGAGCAGGAGCTCAGGGGAGTGTCACGGATCATAGTGCCACTCAGAGTAGGTTATCTGCCCAGGGTCGTCGTTGTAAACCGCAGGCGCAGGCTCACCCCCGCCTCCTCCGTACTGGTAAGAACTGGGACCGGAGCTCGACGACCCGAACGGCCAGAGGAACGAGAAAGGGCTCCCTCCTTCGTCGGCGCCGTTCCTCATGACAGGCCCAGGGTCCGCTCCGGCACCGTCAACCCCATGGCTCACGGCTTCGCCGGCGTGGGCCGAAGGTTGTGGACGGGCTGCATTGTTGTCCGATCCTCGCTGCGGCGGCAGCGGGTGGCGGCAAACTGGGCAGGAGTTGTGCTGAACCAACCAGGGGATGATGCAGCTGGCATGGTACAGGTGCTTGCACGGCATCTCCCTCGCCTCCGAGCCAATTTCAAATCTTTCCGTGCAGACTGGGCAGACTGGATCATCGCTCAGATGCCTGCGGGTTATCCTCACCACCGGCATGGAGTCGATCGCGGACTGTAGAGCCGGCGCTGGTCCTTGACGGTTGCCGGTCTGCAGTAGCAGCTGCTCGAACAGAGCTTCCAGGCTGGGGCCGCCGACAAGGAAGCCACTGAAGTTTGGACGGTCAGCGCCGATTCTGCGGCCTCCCCTGACAAGCACGTTTACTCCGCTGTCGTCGCTCCCCTGAGCAGGCATGTTGCTGCCGAATATCAGCCTAGGGCCAATAGGGGATGGCCTTCCTTGTGTAGTACTTGCCCAAGCTGCATTAGGATCAAACACAGGATTGCTGCCCATTTCTGCCATCCGGCGACGCATGAGGGCAGACATAGCATCCATCATTCCAAATCGTCCATCTAGGCGATCATCGAAGCGTGGCCCAAACATACCGTAGTTGTTCAAAGCGCCTCGTGTCTCACTGATCTCTTGTATGAAGCCATCATTGCAGTTGGGACAGATTATATCTTGTCCACGAAGACGAATTGGCCGACGGCACGCATAACACCAATGTGTGGCTCTGTTTGACATCTTGAATCTGTGACAGATTAAGCTCCCAGCATTAGCAGGCAGTTTCTATATTTTGTCGTACCATACAAGCAACATTTGAAAACATACACTAGCACAAGTGATTACTAAGTGGAAAAAGGTAAGCAGGATAAACTGTACTTGATTAATATTACGCTTAACTCATCATTCATCAAATGGCAAGTTTGCTCATATAGATATACATATGTCATGAAGCAGAATCAATGTGTTTAGCTGCAAATATCACCTCTATATTTCCTAATTTGGGTTTCTATTGTTCATGCGTACAACAATTAACTCCGTGTAAATTCATATCAGGAAGACAACAAAAGAATGGTGTCAGAAGGTACTGTGCTACTGCAATGATAATCTCTTACTCAACTTATCACAGATAGAATGCAATCCACTTTGGCTACACTATGATAAAAAGAGATAATTGTATCAGTCCAATTGCATGTGATTTGTACCATATGCAGAGCACACACTGAAATGCTTTTTAAAAATGTAATTTTAAAAAAATTGACTGCAATTGAAATGCTTGCTTGTCACTGCATTTCATTACGGTTAACATTTGGGGGCTATAGTACAGTTTGTTCTTCAGTAGACTGGAAGGAAATAACAGATAAGAACAACTCACGTTTCTCACTAGAACTTATCCCACTGAGGTTTGGAAGACTGCAGGCAGTGCTTATTGCTGCTTTTTCTACGCTGAATTGAATTAGTATCTTAGATTTGTTTTAGGGATAAACCCTAACCCCCAGGGTACTACATGGAAAACTCACCACTTACGATTGGTTATGTATGCTATCCAAATTTCATATGGTTGCCTGTGAGCATGCTACAGAATGGTGTACTCTGAATAAACAAAGTATCACCTCAGTTTCGAATTATACGGCGTTTTGAATATTTCAATATGGACTACATACGGACAGAAATGAGCGAACAAACACACTAAAACGTGTCTATATACATCCGATTCAGAAAAAAGTTAGAACATCTTATAATACGAAACGGGGGGAGTAATTGCCAGTGATTTCTTAGTGAATCATCCACTTACATGATTGCTGAGAATAAGGCCTTGAACCAATTATCCTACTAGACCAAAGTTTAGCATTATTTGCCCATTACACTGCCTATGCTTTGCCTGTCAAAGCAACAACCAATTATCCACCGGATCCAGACGCACTATGATTCTGCTAAGACGTCAAGACGCGATACGAAACAGAGTGCACTTGCTAATAAGCTATCCAGCCTGTGTGAAAACCCCTATTTTGCTGCATGGCTGCTGCGTTAAGTGGTGCAGGATGTGTATTTAGAACCGCTATGTCGGAGTGCTTTTGTTAGTAGTACTGCCAGATAAAAATACTGGAGGTTCAACAAGTTGTTCCCCTGAATCCAATTCCAATTTTAAAAGGGGAAAGAAAGATCTTCGTACCCAACCAACCCTAGGACCACGCAGTCGTCTCGTGCAAAAGAGAACAGTAAAGGCTACAGAACTCATAATCTCACACCTCGCGTCAGAAATCAGAACCAGTTGTTCAGGACCCATAATCTCACAACAGGCCTCAATTGGCCCCTGACAGGAAGGTAAACGAGAGACGAACAGCGCCATGAATCATCCAATGCATGAATCTATGCATCCCCAATTCGGCAACAGTCCCCACACACCCCACACGCAGCCCCCAAATCTCGCGCGGCTGGGCACGGAAAGGGGCACCGGAATCGGCGCTCATGCAGAAACCTTAAGCGATTAGCACGAGGAGCGTCGATCGGGGTTGGTGGTACGGTACCTTTGATCCCGGCGGGGAGGAGGGATGGCGGAGGGGCGGGCGGTTGGGGCGCTGCTGGGAGTGGCGAGGAGTGTGTGCGTGATGTGTGACGGGGAGTGATCAGGCGCTGCGGTCATATAGACGCGGCGGGGTTTGCGGCGAAGCGTGGCACGCCGGTGGCACCGATCGAGTGAGCAGTGCGCCGTTCGCTGTACCGCGCGGGGCCCCATGGTTAGGTGGCGTGCGCGAGGGTTGGAGGTGGCGTGGCGCGCTCCAGCACCACTCGACCACCACGCTACGCGCGCTTCCGGGTCACCACCAGCAAGCATGGGCCGGAACGAGTATAAATAATAATTCTGGAGTATCAAACAATTCTCGAAAAAAACTTGTCATAAAAAGAACTAACGCGTGATTGGATGACTACAGGATGGTTGTGTTGTGTTCCCAGCCCATGAGGGGAAAAAGTGAGCTTACATGTGCTCGTTCATATGGGTGAGTGCATGTGCGTGTATGTTTGTATTGGGTTTCTCACAAAAAAACTTGTTGTAGGCTAGATTTTACGCCGGGCATAAAAATAATAAATTTAATTCTTAACTTATTGTTTTTGAAGTACCAAGCAAATGAATCCCTCGACGGGTCTCCTTTTGTGGATCTGAAAAAGGAGGCCCTGAGCGTTTCGAAGCTTATGAAGGATTTCAAAATCGTGAAGATTGATAGACAAGCTAATAGGGTTGTGCACGAGATTGGTAAGTTTAGTTTTGTTAGCAGGACCGATGGTGCTTTATGTAATAGCGTTTCGTCTTGCGTGGCTACTTTTGTAATGAACGATTGTAAGAATCTTGTTTTTGACTAATTAATATATGGGGGTTTAAAAAAAACTGGTCTTTCCTCTTAAGTGCAAAAGTGTTCTTTTTGTTATGAAGAGTTGATAAGCACACAGTAGACATGAACACATATTTGCAAATGTTTATAGACAATTTTTGACACTTCAAACATTTCAACAAATTTAATGTTCATCGCAAGAGAAGTCGTTTTCACTTTCTTAATTTATTGACTTAGTTGTTATGATTTGTATTTTAAAGGGAGTCCGGGACTCAGTGGTTATGGTCAATTTTAAGTTTGGCAACTGTTAAGGTAACACCTAGTTAATCTTTAGTATAAATCAAGCAAGTTGAATAAGTAATGCAACGGAGAATGATAACTTGCATGAAAGTAAACAGTTGAGTGAAGATGATGTGAACATAGAAGGGCTTGAAGATGTTTTACCGAGGTTCGGATGGTTGCCGCTATCCTACTCCTTGTTGATGGAGGCTTTGAACCAAATGGTTCTAAGATTACAAGGACCTTGATTGCGACGCCCACCAAACATAATGTTTTACCATGGTCTATCGACCTTTCATTGTCAAGCCTCGCAAAGGGGTAGATCTCACAAATTAGGCCATTTCCTTGCCTTCACAAACTCTCAGGTCCTTCACAAGTAGAGGATGAATGCTCTTAAGTAACTGCCAACTATCAAGGAGGTGCACATCCTTCAAGAGTAACAACAAAGCAAAGTCATTGGGTATGACTGCTCCGCTCTAAAAGATCTTTAATCAAAGTTCTTCTCAATAACCAATAGGATCTCTCTCTCTCTCTCTCTCTCTCTCACATACACACACACCCACACACACCCATACACACACACACACACACAAAGGATGTGAGCAGTGTAAATAGAGATAAACACCAGGTTTGTGGTTTCAAGAGAAAGGTAGAATACTAGTCTTCAAAGAATCGAAGAAGTGTTCACAGAATCACCCATCACTTCTTGTCTTGTCTTCCTACCTAGAGGCTCTCCGCACCCCCCCCCCCCCCCCCCCCCCCCCGTGTGGTAGTTGGATATGAGTGAAAATGAGTTGAATGGCTTGCCACAACAATGGCGCATGCAGATTTATATATAGAGCTCGACAGAAATCTAACCATTACTTGAAAAAATAACTAGCTCAAAAGTTCCAAAGTGGAGGAAAAAAATTATTTGGAACTTCAAAATGCGTTCAAAATTTGAACGGCCAGAACAATTCTTGGGAAACGTAGGATAATACAGTACTCAAAAGTACCGGGATAAGAATAAGCAGTCCAGAAGACCAAAATGTGACTTTTGTGTGTAGAGAACTAACTCGGAAGTACCAGGTAAAACAAACTGTTCTGTATACCATAGTAGATGGAAAAGTTCTCAAACAAGGATCATCCATAAATATCAAGGTCACACCTTAGAAGTACCAGATGAAAAAGCTCAGAGGTACCGGGAATTATTGTGAACATATAGAGAAGCAACTAAAAGGAGTTCAGAATTGTCATGTAAAAATTAAAACTTCAAACATGCCATTAGCACAAGAATCACGTATAAATAAACACATCATGTTAAAATAGACTTTTATTGATGAGCGGAGGTATAGTCTCGAATATATGCATATGTGCCTTCGTAAAAAAAGAGTTTAAGCTTAAGATTTCAGAACCCTCCTAAACTAGATTGTTTCCCTTCTACTTAATGAATATCCAGAGATTTTATCTCGAGTGTATACTACGTTGCTATTAATAGAAATATCTGCTAGCATAGTTGGTTTAACTTGAATTAACTGTTTTGTTTCTTGGTTTCCAAAATTTTAAAACTTTCAGAAAAATGTGCTTACAATTTTGAAACTAATGATTTTTATTTGTGTGTATTGAATGATATCGTTATAACTCGAAGACTAATTTATAAAATCCCAGATCTATTATTGGCTCAAATAAGCAAAGCATGATATGGTAGAGTCATTTTTAGTCAAATAACAACTAGCCATGTTATCTTCTGGTACAGTGTAGCTTCCATGTCGTAGCTTTGATCTTCAAGAAGAAAGGGATTGTGTTTGTTTCGCCAGTGACTATTATACTTCTTAATCATTGTAAATTTTATTCATTCCTCTACAACTTCAATAATAATAATTATATTTACTTTAAAGTTGGCCAACTAAACAAGCCCTTTACTAAACCACTCCATGTTTTGTCAGGTTTACATTTATGTGTCAATACGCTTTGACACCGATCCGGATGCAAGCTTTCACACCGATCTGGATGACTCTGAGTCTCAATCTATATACGTATTGGACGTGGGAGCAATTAGTTAGAGTAGCTCTATGCAGAGCATTGTAGAGATAGATATTTGCGAAGTACACATGGATCTGAATGTTACAGACCCGTTCACTGAAACCTCTCTCACAACCAAAACATGATCAAATCCCAGAACTCATTGGTGTTAATCACATGGCGATGTGAACTAAATTATTGACTCTAGTGTAAGTAGGAGACTGTTGAAAATATGCCCTAGAGGCAATAATAAAATGGTTATTATCATATTTCCCATTCATCTTATTATTGCCTCTAGGTATTTCCAACAACATCATCATCTTACAATGTTACACGCGGTTTTCTTGAGCCCCAAAGTTCTCACAAATGACAATTGTTTAGTTTCCCTACTCACTCATATTATTTGCGCTTCTTATCTCTTGGAATGCAGAAATGGTATATTTGAAAAAATAAAGTTTATCAACACTTAGAAGATAGTTTATTTTAGGTGGAAACAATTCTAGAACCATTTGATAGTTTAACTTGTTATTCTTGTTGGCATGAAGTAGCCATCATGATCTTTTAGAATGAGTACTCGCCTAGAATCATCCAATATTCTTGGTTGTTATTCTTTTTTGCACTTGCACCAAGTAGTCAACATATGCTCTATCTTTCCTTTTTCTGTCCACATGCAAGCTGTATGCCATATGAACACCACGTTTCATGTGTCCTTTTTCCAATGCATTAATAAAAGTGACTAAGGATTTCTGTAAGATTTATCTTCTCTGTGTTTGTGTTTGCCCTTTTCTTTTCTTGTGCTCAATATCATGTTTTATTAATATGCTTTTGTATGCAAAAATATATTCTGCATTCCCAAAGTTGGCATAAGTATCAACAAATGTTATGTTTAAAGATATTTTTCAATGTGCCTAACATAAGCTAGAATATCACAAAGTATCATGTTCAAATATTTTCCTAAATTGATGGTTGAAACACATGTGGTCCATCAATAGGACAACTACTCATTAGTTGTATTGTTGATGTGTTTCTTGTGTGTGGAAGCGACGCGACTGGCATAGGTTGCTCGATTGGTCTAGCATGAGTACGAGTCAATTAGTCCCTTCTCATTCTCCATTTCGTCTATCAGCCCATCAGTGCATGCCTTTGCAACCTATAATAAATGCCGAATATCAGTATGTCTACATTTCATTCTTATCACGTGCCATTTTGCTTGAAACAGGTGGGCCAACACTACCAGATTAGCAAGACAAGGTATATCATGACATTTTGATACTAAATTAGTTGCATTGGCGAGAAAAACGTTAAATTAATTATTCTCTACCTGTGGTGCCATTTAGGTACAAACCAAACTTTACTAATAATTTATTTTAGCAAGGCTTCCTTTAGGTTTAGAATAAAGCTAGCAAAACCTCAATGTCTAGACACTAACATAAAACCATGATTTCAAACCCCACAGAGACGTGGTTGATTGAAGTAACTGGTATAATCACAATATGAAAATTCGCCTCATGAAATCCATGGCATCCCAATTAACCTGTGGCGAAGTGGCACTGCCTGGCCTTGCGACCTGTGAAGCTATGTTATGTCTTCATGATGGCCTTACCGAATTATTCTCTGAAATTCAAACATCTAATTATATACTGCAAAACAGTGAAGCAATATGCGTAAATTGCAGTTTTTGCGTGGGAATGCGTAAATTGCAGTTAGTAAGTCTTGTGAATTTTGTTGTGCTTACGTTGTCAAAGGCCGTGGGTGTACAATAGTCGATGGTGTGAAAACACTTCTTGATGTCGAATTCCAAAAATCAGCAAGAGGTTCCCCACTCTTCTTTGATCCATCTGAGGGCCGAGTGGCAGCCTCGACCGAGCGGAAGTGCGATGTGTTTGGAAACTCGGGATTGTAAATGGATTCGGGTACCATTTTGATAGCCTCTTTCATGATCTTTTCTGTGGGTAGAACTATTATGAGGGATCTAAACTTCCCCTTTCTTTCTTTCTTCATTTAAAGAAGGGGGAGCGAAGCGGACCTGTTTTTTGCTCCCTCAATTGATAGATCAAGGCACCACCTGCCACCCCAACGAAAGGCTCTTTAAAGAAGCAGTCCCATCACTCTTAGGCCCGGCACCAACCAAGAGGAGGCGGGGCTCTCTCCAATCATTCTGAAGAGCCGAGATCTCGTAAAGGAAACATTAGCTAGCGCACTCTGATTTGTGTGATGATGTTTCTTCGTCCAGACATTTAAATGAATGATGGAGATGGTTGTCAACATAAATTCGCAAGAGTAAACGTTTAGACAGTACATGTGATAGGTATCCTAATTCTGTAACAGCAAAATCAATCTAGATAGTAAAATTATATCCAGAGAGCCAAGTATTCAAGGGAAAAAATAAGACATTTCCAAGTTGCATTTAACTGAAGATAACACAGTAAACAGATCATTATCCCATTACAGAACACAACTGAATTTTTAAACAGTGGTTAATTGTTCCAGAGAAGACCAACCTAAGGGCACTTTGGAAAGCACAGATCATGCTGGGTCACACTTACTAGTAGCTCCATCCAATACAAACACAACAAGTACATTACAAACCGAACACTTCAGAACAGAAGTATAATCAGCAAGACCTTGATAGGGTGTCTCACTTCCACACTTCTGTTCCCAGCCACCATTTATTCAAGTAGGCTATATGAAAGGAAGCCATTTTCTATCTGATACTGTATTTGGGTACAAAGAACTTCATCCAATTATGCAGGAGAGTTCACGAAGCTGGCAACAGCATCCACCACTTCAGGAACACCAAGTTCTCCCGAAACGATGCCACCGCCATCGATCTCGCAAGTCTCCCAGGCCGCTGGTACCTCAGCACTGCCAGAATCAAAGCATGGTGCTGTCGGTTCTGCAGCAGTGCCGACGACAGAGCCGAAGCTGCACCGCTCCTGGAACGGCCGGCCGCCGATCTCAGCCCCATCGATCTTGCCTCGGACATCGAGCAGGAGGCCCGTCAGCCTCGCCACCTCGGCCTCCAGCGCCGCGTGGCCCTGCAGCCGCCTCAGGAGCTGCTGGTTGGCGGCGCGGAGCTTCTTGACCTCCTCCTCGAGGAAGGCTGCGTGGGCTTTCTTCTTCTGCCGGTACTTGCGCACGGCCTCACGGTTCCCCAGAGGCTTCCGGAGATTCCTCAGCTGGTCATGCTCCGCGTGATCTTCGCCGGAAGCTATGACTTGGGTGTGCGCGTGCAGGCACGTGTGGGAGTGCGCCGCGGCCGGCCATGATGGAACGTTGCAGGTGTGTGTGTGAGTACACGCTAGGAACTCATCATCGAAGCCGTGGGAGATCTCAGGATATGGAAACAGAAGGTGGCTGGGGATCGGAAGGTATAGTCCGTCGTCCATTTTGTCACAAAATGTGCCAACAAGCTAGATTCTCCTCCTATGATTAGTAACTGGGGAAGTCGGACAAAAGCGCCAAAAAACAGTTCAAAAACTCGAGAACTTGGTACCCTAGCTTGCTCCATAAAAGCTTATTACCGATTCAGAAGATCTTATTAGAGGCAAAATCAATTCAAAATAAATTCATGTAACCCCTAGATTACTACCACCTCTGTTTTCAAACTGCCAAAACGTCTTATATTTAGGAACAGGGTGTGTACTTATTAGTGATTGAATGGTCGAAAGATCATGTAGTAAGTACCAAATTTGCATGATGGCCAGGAGCATGAACATGTCAACTACTCTCACCACAATCGCAAAACCTCACAGGATTCCAGTTAGGACACCAACGTTCCTGCATGTGAATACATGGTAAACAACATCAGTATATTTGAATTTTGAATGAGGAGTCAGACTGAATCAACAAAAGTAGATTTTGAGCGCAAAATACCTATAGACTACCGAAGTGCATCAAAACGGTATGGACTTGATGTGTAGACCTGTCAACAACTGTTGCTCCTTGCAACTGCAAACCTCTTACTGTTGCCTCTCTTTCTTTCTTTTTGCCTACACCTTTTGCTCGTCACCTCTCCATCAATCTTGTGTTGGTGTTCTCCTGCCCCCTCTCCTTTTATTTTGGGTATCTCGAAGGAGGAGAGACCTAGAGGGAATGAAGCAAGCGGTGGACAACGATGTTATTGGATCGGAGCGGACAGGATAGAAAAGGTGGAGAATCCTAGTTCTTGCCAATGTTCTCCGTTTCCCCATTTCCATTATGCTTGCCACTATTCATGGACTACTATTTTCTCAACATGATTTTCTTATGCTACGATTCCTTTTACGTTCATTTCAACCAGTAGCATCTGGCACTGTGGGTTTCAGCAACTTGGCTGAATTTTTATCTCAGAATATAATCTCCAAAGCATGGAATTTGGATTGATTCTTTGAACCGTTGATTAGCTGGGAATTTTAGACATTTATATTCTCTTGCCATTGTGTTATCACGGGATAACATAGAGAGATAAAGAAAAATAAATACATAGCTTATAATATTCTAGAAGGAATAAGCAATTATTTGGAGGCATATCATAAATTCCTTTTCATAAGTAAAGTCGGACACAAATATATTTGGGGAGTCTAAGAAGAATAAAGGTTTTGAAGCTGAGAAAGAGATTATCAATTTGGGGAGTTTGTCTTTGGCTCAATATGAAATTTGAAAGCTGATAAAATAAATGTAACAACAAAGAAAGTTGCTAGTGTCACACATCCAATATTTGTTGAGCCGTTAGATGATAGACTTAAGTTGAATGCTAAAATGAAAGAGGTGGAATATGAGAATGCTAAACAAACTATTAAATAAAATTGTTATGGACAAAAAAAGGACGCTGATAACGCCCACACGTGTGGTGGGAGCGACATCCGCCCACACGCCTTATAACACACAGACCGCGCCACATCACCGCATGCATGCATGTGAGAATTTTTTTGATTTTCAGTTTTTAAAATGTTTTATCTCTTAAATGAAAAATCGGATTGAAGATCCGTTTTCACCACTAAATCCATCGTGACAAGATCTTGGAAACTAGATCTCATATCAATATATTTCGCTGACTTTTTTGGGGGTTAAAAGTTATCATGTCTATTGCACATGAATTGCCATGGTGTTTACACTGAAGTTGCCATGATATGTTTCAACTATTTTCTTCTACATTTAAAAGTAAATTTTTACATATTATAAAACAGAGAATTAAGAAACTAGACTTGCCATGAACCATAAGCTAAAATTGCCATGATACATGCACTTAAAATTGCCATGGTTCATACAAAAAATAATTTTCATGGTCAAAGTACTAGAATTGTCATGGTCAAAATACTAAAATTGCCATGCTCTATAAACTAAAATTGCCACATGGCAACTTTAGTGTAAACACTATGGCAACTTTTGAGCAAAAAAAATTCGTTGAAATATATTAACATGGGATCTAGTTTTTAAGATCTCGTCGAGACGGATTTAATGGTGAAAATAAATTTTTAATTGGATTTTTTAATTAGGAGATAAAACATTTTTAAGATGAAAACGAAAAAGATTCCCGCTGATGTCATATGTTTTGACGTAGCAAAACGAATGGTAATGAAGGCGTTTGGGCCATGTTACTTCGTGCCACATGTGTGGGCGTTAACATTTGCGAAAAAGAATGGGAGATAATGAAGCTGGAAGGAATAAGTTACAATAAGATGCTCCAAAGAAGTTATGTGCCTCCTAAATAAGAAATGGAGGAATTAGGAAATGGTATGGAGTAGAAGCTTGGGGATACACGAGATAACTATCTGGAACCTATTGATAATAATGCCAATTAGACTGAAGTGGTTCTAATTCCTTTGGAGTTGTGATGACAAGGATTACTCGCATTACTGATTTTGATGGGCAAGAGGAGGATACTGGGGAGGATGGCAATGATAGGGTACCTACAAGATGCCCCGGACTTAAAGATAGGGAGGATGTGAGAGTGGAAGACATGGCTAAGGAAAGAGCAGCTGCAAAAGACACTTATGTATGATAATGATTTTATCCCTAATCTTTTGGATATTAATAATACTTCATTGCTAACCATGTCTTCTTGCGTTGGTATTGATTTAGGATGCACTATGGATTTGATTGGGCATAATATCAAAATGATGAGAACTCTAGAGATTGCTAGATTAGATATGATCTTTGGGCATGATAATAATACTGATAGTGATATGCTTGCTAGCTCTCCAGGTCATATTGCCACTGGAGATGCTGACTTAAATGAATTATGTTCTGATAGGGACAACTCTGATATTGACTTGGAAGAAAATATTTGGAAAAAATTAAAAAGTTTTTTTCTCTAAGAAAAATAGGGAGGTCTAATCTCCTGTAATTGCTAGGTTGAAGGAAGGTATAGGGAGGGGCGTTTTGGCTCTCGGGAGCATATGCTCCCGGATGAACAGTAAATTCAAAAAACATGTAAGAAATCAAAAAATTCTAAAAAAATTAGATGTTTGTGTTAGTGTCGCAAGCATGCTTGACAAATTTCATGCGAAACGGAGCACTAGTGTGTCGTCGGTGAAAAAAAACAAATTCGAGGTGACATTTGGTGTTCAATTTTTTTTTGCACATACCAAAATGCTTAACCTTTTTGCCTCGAAATTTGTAGATAGCGTTTGGATGTGAGTAAGAAGACATAATTTTTTGTCTTGATTTTTTTGACATTTCAAAAACTATTTTTGGGCCCGGGAGCACGTGCTCCCAGGAGCCGAATTGAATTTCCGAAACGTATACATGTTAATAGATCTGCTAAAAAAGCAAAAAGAACATTAAAAAGTGAGAACAAAAATGAAAGGCTTGTTTTGGAATGCTTGAGGGATCGGTGGAGAAATTAAAATAATATTTATTAGAGAGACTGTAGTGGATTTCTCTTTAGATTTCTTGGGGATTCGGGAAACCATAAAAGATCACTTTACTAACAATGAATTGCACTCTTATTGTGGGGTGGAGAGCCTTTAAATGGCATTAGTGCTCCTCCTAGAGGGCAACATGGGAATTCTAATGAGTGTGAATGAAGATTCTTTAGGAATTTTAGATACTAAACATGGAGAATACTTTCTGAGAATGTTGGTTTATGATAAGAAGGTTTATTTGACCATGAAATAAACTTAAATATTTTCTATGGAGCCGCTTAACCTGAGAGGAAAGTTGAATTTTCAGCTAAAGTATCCATGTTATATATACAAAATGCTTTGCCTTTCCTAGGGAATCTTAACATAATTAGAAAGAGCTCTAAAAAGAATAAACCCAATACTCATGGCCATTAGAGTTTTGCTTTTAATGTTTAAACATGTCGGGCCTAGAGAACTACCCTTGGGTGATAGAAATTATAGCTGGGCAAATAATTTGGAGGATCCTACATTTGAAAAACTTGACAAAAATTGTTGTGTCCTAATTGGGAAGAGAAATATCCTTTGGCTACAGTTACCCCATTAGAAAGGGAGATTGCTGATCATACTCCCCTAATTCTAGACACCAGTGAACACAATTACAGAATTCCTATATTTATATATGAAAATTCTTGGATTCTGAGAGAGGATTTTAATGAGGTGGTTTTCAAAGTCTGGAATGCTGGATATTCTCGATCTAGTATTGAAATATGGCAGAAGAAACTGAGAACACTTAGGAAAAAACTGAGAGGGTGGGATAAAAATGTTACTTCTTGATATAGAAAACTAAGGAAAAATATTCTAGGAAAATTAGATGCTATTGAGAAGCACCGAATATTTTGTACTCACCATTGATGTTAGGCAGAAGCAAAAAGATCTTAGGGAGCAACTGAATAGATTGTTGAGACATGAAGAGTTAAAAGGGCTACAAAGATGTACAGAAAAAGAAATCATAGAGGGTGATTCTAATACTAGGTATTATCAAGCCAAGGCCAATGGGGGGCATTATTACCTGTTTGGAGCAAGATGAGCAGGGAATTACTGGGAAAGATAATTTCATGAAATATAACTGTTTAGGAAACCTAACGAGTTTAGTATTTCTCTGAATATCTACGAAGCTAGTAAAATATCTGAAGTTGATGCTAATAAACTTATTGGAGAATTTTCTATGGGAGAGATCCATAAGGTTTTTTTCCAATGGAACATGATAAAAGTCGGGGTCCTGATGGCTTTCCAATAGAGTTCTATCAAAGGTTTTGGGGTCTAAGAAAAAATGACTTGAAAGCTATGTTAGGCAAGTCATAGGAAAAATTGAATCTGTCTTGGCTGAATTATGGTATTACCACTTTAGTCCTTAAAATTCAAGATGCGAGATAGTTACAAAAATTAGATCTATCTGTCTATTGAATGTAAGATTTATTTTTACCAAAACTTCGATTAGTAGACTAAGTGAAATAGTGGGACCTTTGATTTTCATTTCCAAACAACCTTTATTAAAGGCAGACATATTATGGAAGGAGTGTTGATTCTTCATGAAGCTCTAAACTCTATCCATGTTTAGAAAATATAGTGCTATGCTTTTCAAAGTTGACTTTAGAAAAGCATATGACAAATGAACTGTCCCTTTGCACAAAACATGTTTAAATTGGAAGGTTTTCCTGATAAACGGAATGATTTGTTTATGGAAACTATGAGAGGGGGGCATTTAGGGATCAAAGTTGAGGATGTAGTAGGCCCTTATTTCCTTAATTTTAACGGTTTGAGGTAAGGATATGCTCTCTCTCTCCCCCCCTTGCTCTTTAATCCGGTAGCTAATGATCTTGCTAGGATTTTGGAAAATCCTAAGAATATGGCTATCTTAAAGGGGTGATGGTTGAATATTGTGAGGAGGGGTAAATATGCTCAATTGCGTAGATGATACAATCTTCCTCCTCCCTCATGATGTTAGTAGCACCCAAAATTTTAAAATTATATTGTTTTATTTTGAGAAAATGTCTAGGATGAAAATTAATTTTCATAAGAGTGAAATAGTTTTGTTTGGAGATGCAAATGATGAGAGGGAAGTTTATAAAAATATTTTCACTTGTCAAGTGGTGGATCTCCCTATAAAATGCTTAAGAGTTCCTAGTAATAAAGTGAGAACTAGAAATAGGGATTGGAAGCCTGTTGAGAATAAAGTTGAGAATAGATGTGCATGTTGGTATGGTAAGATGTTAATCATGGCTGGTACATAACTCAAATACAGTCAAGTCTGATAGGTCTATCGATTTTCGTGATGTCCTTTTATCCCATTCCTATGGGAGTTAAAAAGGCCTTTGTTGATCTAGGATTACTTGGCAGGGAGATAAATATAAAAATAAATACCATCTTGTCAACTGGATTGAGGTTTGCCAGCCAAAGAGGCAAAGGGGTTTGGGGAGTATTAATTTGGAAGTTTTAAAAAAAGCTTTATGGGCTAATTGGATCTAGAATCTTGAAACTGAAGAGGGGCCCTGGCAATCTTTGTTGCTAAATAAATATGTTAAAGGATCTTGTATTTCTGGTATTAAATGTAAACAAGTGACTTTCAACTGGTCAGGAATCTTGTCTGTAAAATATATATTAGAATCTTGCCTGTAAAATATATATTATATAAATATGGAAAAAATGTTGGTAATGGGGCAACACATGGTTTTGGGAAGGCTAGTGGATTGATGTCAGACCTAATGTTTCATACAATAGATTATGCAATATCTGCTTTACCAAAAACATTACTATGGCTAAAGCTTTTGAAAAATGATGGGGTCATTTTTAGTTTAGAAGAACTTTGTGGGGTGGTAGACTAAACCAGTGAGATGAGATTAAGCAAGACTCCTATAAAGTTTGTCTAGTTGAGAGAAAAGAGAGTGTAACTTGGTCTTTAACTAGCAGTGGGAGTGAGGGAGTCCTGGATTAGGGGGTCTCCGGACAGCCGGACTATATCCTTTGGCCGGACTGTTAGACTATGAAGATACAAGATTGAAGACTTCGTCTCGTGTCCGGATGGGACTCTACTGGCGTGGAAGGCAAGCTAGGCAATACGGATATGTATATCTCCTCCTTTGTAACCGACCTTGTGTAACCCTAGCCCTTTCCGGTGTCTATATAAACCGGAGGGTTTTAGTCCCTAGGACAACATACAATCATACCATAGGCTACCTTCTAGGGTTTAGCCTCTCCGATCTCGTGGTAGATCAACTCTTGTAATACTCATATCATCAAGAATAAATCAAGCAGGACGTAGGGTTTTACCTCCATCAAGAGGGCCCAAACCTGGGTAAAACATCGTGTTCCCTGCCTCCTGTTACCATCCACCTTAGATGCACAGTTCGGGACCCCCTACCCAAGATCCGCCGGTTTTGACACCGACATTGGTGCTTTCATTGAGAGTTCCTCTGTGTCGTCGCCGTTAGGCTTGATGGCTCCTACGATCATCGATAGCGATGCAGTCCAGGGTGAGACTTTTCTCCCCGGGCAGATCTTTGTGTTCGGCGGCTTCACACTGCGGGCCAACTCGCTTGGCCATCTGGAGCAGATCGAAAGTTACGCCCCTGGCCACCAGGTCAGGTTTGGAAGATTAAACTACACGACCGATATCCGCGGAGACTTGATCTTCGACGGAGTTGAGCCTCTGCCTTATGCGTCACGCGGTCACGATGAGTACGATTTAGCTCTATCATCAGACAGTGTTCAGGAGATTGCACCGACAGCCGCTCCGACCCTCAATTCGGAGCCAGTTGCGACGTCGATGGACGGGTGGATGGATCCCGCCACGGAGGCCTTACCCTCAGCGGTGATCGAGCCGAACATCGACCTTACCCTGCACGAGAGCCGTGTTGTTAGACTGCCGGATCCTTCTCCGGCCATGGACTCCGAACCGCCTGCGCCCGTTCCTAACGAATCCGATTGGGCGCCGATCATGGAGTTTACCTCCGCGGATATTTTTCAGCACTCGCCCTTTGGCGACATAATGAACTCATTAAGGTCTCTCTCCTTGTCAGGAGGATCCTGGCTGAACTATATCCGGCAGGATTGGGATGCGGATGACAAAGAAATTCGCTGCCCACCCACCACCCACTTAGTAGCCACTGTCGACGACTTAACCGACATGCTCGACTTCGACTCCTAAGACATCGACGGTATGGACGACGATGCGGGAGACAAAGAGGAACCACTGACCACAGGGCACTGGACAGCCACCTCATCATACGATATATACATGGTGGACACGCCCAAAGAAGGCAATGGCGACGAGACAGCGGAGGATGACCCCTCCAAGAAGCAACCCAAGCACCGACGTCAGCGGCGCCGCTCTAAGTCCCGCCAAAGCAAAAGTGGTGATACCGGCACAGGAGATAATAGCACTCCGGATAGTGCTGAAGATGGCAACAATCCCCTCCAGCACGATCTAGGACAGGAGGATGGAGAGGCCAGCCCTCCAGAGAGAGCGGCAGATGGAGAGGCGGAGGATGATAATTACATGCCCCACTCCGAAGACGAGGCAAGCCTCGACGATGACAAATTCGTTGTGCCAGAGGATCCCGTCGAACAAGAGCGCTTCAAGCGCCGGCTTATAGCCACGGCAAATAGCCTTAAGAAAAAGCAGCAGTAGCTTCAAGCTGATCAAGATCTGCTAGCTGACAAATGGACTGAGGTCCTTGCGGCCGAGGAATATAAACTCGAACGCCCCTCCAAGAGTTAGCCAAAATGCAGGTTGCTACCCCGACTGGAGGAAGAAGCGTATGACGCGGCTGATCGGCCACCTTGTGGCCGCGATAGAGAGGCATTCCAGCCAAAAGCTCAGCCTGCACCTCGACGCCATTCAAATAAAAAGGCATGAGGAAATACGCCAGACCTGCGAGACGTATTGGAGGACAAAGCAAAACATGCAAGATCGATCTACGGATCACGAGGGCGCGCCACTATGCGAGACGGTAAACGTCATACAGTAAAAGTAAATTCGACCGGGCCGAACACAGCGGGCAAGACTCATTGGAGCTGCGTCGTGATATAGCCCAGTACAGAGGTGCCGCACACCCCTTATGCTTCACAGATGAAGTAATGGATCATCAAATCCCAGAGGGTTTCAAACCCGTAAACATAGAATCATACGACGGCACGACAGATCCTGCGGTATGGATCGAGGATTTCCTCCTGCACATCCACATGGCCCGCGGTGATGACCTACACGCAATCAAATACCTCCCACTCAAACTTAAAGGACCAGCTCGGCATTGGCTCAACAGCTTTCCAGCAGAGTCCATTGGCTGTTGGGAAGATCTGGAAGCCGCATTCCTCGACAACTTTCAGGGCACTTATGTGCGACCACCAGACGCCGATGACTTGAGCCACATAATTCAACAGCCAGAGGAATCGGCCAGGCAATTCTGGACACGGTTCCTAACTAAGAAAAATCAAATCGTCGACTGTCCGGATGCAGAGGCCCTAGCAGCTTTCAAGCATAACATCCGCGACGAGTGGCTTGCCCGGCACCTTGGACAGGAAAAGCCAAAATCTATGGCAGCCCTCACGACACTCATGACCCGCTTTTGTGCGGGAGAAGACAGCTAGCTGGCTCGCAGTAATAACATATCAAAGAACCATGGTACTTCGGATACCAAGGACGGCAATGGCAGGTCACGTCGCAACAAACATAAGCGCCGCATTAACAGCGACAATATCGAGGATACAACAGTCAATGCTGGATTCAAAGGCTCTAAACCCGGTCAGCGGAAAAAGCCATTTTAAAGAAGCACTCCGGGCCCGTCTAGTTTGGACCGCATACTCGATCGCTCGTGTCAAATACACGGCACCCCCGACAAGCCAGCCAACCACACCAATAGGGATTGTTGGGTATTCAAGCATGCCGACAAGTTAAATGCCGAAAACAAAGATAAGGGGTCACATAGCGATGACGAGGAAGAGCCCCGGCAGCCGAACACCGGAGGGCAGAAGAGGTTCCCCCCACAAGTGTGGACGGTGAACATGATATACGCAACCCACATCCCCAAGAGGGAGCGGAAGCGTGCGCTCAGGGACGTATATGCGTTGGAGCCAGTCGCCCCAAAGTTCAACCCATGGTCCTCCTGTCCGATCACCTTTAATCGCAGGGACCACCCCACTAGTATCCGTCATGGCGGATTCGCCGCACTGGTCCTAGACCCAATCATTGACGGATTTCACCTCACTCGAGTCCTTATGGATGGCGGCAGCAGCCTGAACCTGCTTTACCAGGACATAGTGTGCAAAATGGGTATAGACCCCTCAAGGATCAAACCCACAAAAACGACCTTTAAAGGCGTCATACCAGGTGTAGAGGCCCATTGCACAGGCTCAGCCACACTGGAAGTGGTCTTCAGATCCCCGGATAACTTCCGAAGCGAAGAGTTAATCTTCGATATAGTCTCGTTCCGCAGTGGTTATCATGCACTGCTCGGGCGAACTGCATTTGCGAGATTCAATGCGGTACCGCATTATGCATACCTCAAGCTTAAGATGCCAGGACCTCAGGGGGTCATTACAGTTAACGGAAACACAAAGCGCTCTCTCCGAACGGAGGAGCACACTGCGACCCTCGCAGCGGAAGCGCAAAGCAGCCTCTTAAGGCAATCCACTAGTTCGGCGTTTAAGGACCCAAACACCTTCAAGCGCGCCCGGAGTAATCAGCAACAGGACCGCCTGGCATGTTCCGAGCTCGCATAGCAATGCGGCCCCCACCCCGGCCCAAGCCAAATGGCGAAATTCGTGCCACGCGTACATAATTACGCATTAAAAATACCATGGGCACAGGCGGGGAGGGGGGCATGACTATGGCACGCCCCAAGACGCGGCTTAAACCGCACTAGGGGCTTCCCGTTTTGTTACTTTTTCTTTTCAGGACTTTAATCTCTGGAAACCCGGTCCGGCAGCATGATTGTCGAACATATGATGCAGCAACCAAGAAGGCAGAAAGCTACATCACACCACGGAACTCTCAGGTGGATTACGATAACGAGTGTAATACTTGCCTTAATACTATTCTTCAGCTCGCCCTTGGAGGGGACATAGTCCTACTTTTTGCTTATTGCACTGCACGTATAATTCTGCTTTAACACACCTTTTTGAATAAACAATGCATAGCATTAAGACTATTATTGCATTCTTCTTTATATATATATATATATATATATATTCATTCATGACATCCAGCACCCATGCACTCTGGTACGACCAATACGCTAGGGGCTTAAGCATACCCCACGGCGTGAGAAGTCCGGACACTTTCAACAGTGCGGCACCCCGAACTTATAGCACTATATGCATCAGCTCCGAATCATGCCTTGGGTCAATAGTTGAGTTTGCCCGGCTCCCATGTTTTGGTACCTTACGTTCCTCTATATCGGCTAAGGTAGCACTGGGAGAACTACTGCGATTGTGCCCCGGTTCTGCTGGGCTAAGCACCTCAGTAGAGAAAGCTAAAACTGACTGTCATGATAAGGCGAGAGACTGGTCGCTGTTCGAGAGGTTTTCGAGTCCTTAAAGACTTATGCCGCTTAGAGCGAGGAGTCGGCCCTGTCCGGCTTAAGGCGTGTATCACGCCCCAGATTCAGCCTTCCGAATACTAGGGGCTTCGCCAAAATTTAAAATTATAGAATTCTATGGCTAAGTGAGAGTGATAACGCATTATAGTCCGATTGCCTTGTTCGTTGTGCTGAGCGCCTCCCTCGAAGGACCCAACAATGGGAACAAGAGTGCTCAGGTTTAGCCCGAACACCCCAGCACTCGTGGCGTGGGGGCAGAAGTCGACGACTAGCCATCTCTCAGATTTGATAAACAGACGAACAAAAGGTAATATTTTAAATTCAAACAAGCGTTGCATAGCGCATATGAACAAGTTTTCATAACTACAGGATTACACGAGCGGGTTTACTCAAATATTATATCTTTGGTACACTCGTCCGCTACGAGAAGGGCACCCTTCAGGACACCCTCATAGTACATCTTGGGGTGGCGATGCTCCTTGCCCTCCGGCGGCCCTTCCTTGATCAGCTTCACGGCGTCTAGCTTGGCCCATTGCACCTTCACACGGGCGAAAGCCCGGCGTGCACCTTCGATGCAGACGGACCACTTGACGACTTCCAGCCGTGGGCAGGCATCCACAAGCCGCCTCACCAGGCCGAAGTAGCTGTTCGGAAGGGCGTCGCCAGGCCACAGCCGGACTATAAAGCCCTTCATGGCCTGTTCGGCCGCCTTGTGTAGCTCGACCAGCTGCTTTAGCTGGTCGCTCATAGGCACCGGGTGTTCGGTCCTAGTATATTGGGCCCAGAAAAACTTCTCCGTTGAGCTTCCCTTCTCGGCCTGGTAAAACGTTGCAGCATCCGACACGCTGCGGGGCAAATCTGCGAATGCTCCTAGAGAGCTCCGGATTCGGGTAAGTAACAAGTAATTTACTTTCACATGCTTGCTTTGCATATAGAATGTCTTACCCGCCGCTATCTTCTTCATCGCATCAATCTCCTGGAGGGCCTTTTGAGCTTCGGCCTTGGCACTCTTTGCGCTCTCAAGGGCCGCGACAAGCTCAGACTCTCGCATCTTCAAGTCAAGCTCCAACGCCTCGTGCTTCGTCACGAGAGCATGGAGCTCTTGCTGCACCTCGCCCATCCGTGCCTCATGCCTTTTCCGCTCGGTGCACTCCTTGGCTGCTTTGTTTTCGGCCTCGGATGGCGCTTGCTTCAGGGTCGCTGTCGGTGTCAAAACCGGCGGATCTCGGGTAGGGGGTCCCGAACTGTGCGTCTAGGATCGATGGTAACAGGAGGCAAGGGACACGATGTTTTACCCAGGTTCGGGCCCTCTTGATGGAGGTAAAACCCTATGTCCTGCTTGATTGATATTGATGATATGGGTAGTACAAGAGTAGATCTACCACGAGATCAGAGAGGCTAAACCCTAGAAGCTAGCCTATGGTATGATTGTTGTTCTGTATGTTGTATCGACTAGCCTGGCCCTGGTTTATATAATGCACCAGAGGCCTAGGTTAACAAGAGTCCTAGCCGAATACGCCGGTGGGGAGAAGTCCTTGTCTTGATCGCCAAGTCTTGTGGAATCTTCCTTGTATGCGGCGGCTGTCCGAACTGGCCCATGAGTATACGGCCACGGGGGTCCTCGGCCCAATCTATCAGATCGGGAGATGACGTGTTGAGTACCCCCTAGTCCAGGACACCGTCAGTAGCCCCCTGAACCGGTCTTCAAGTTAGGGACGCTCCTCGATTCTTCCGAACTGTTCTTCATCTTCGGTCGTCGGTCTTGAAAACTGGTTCAACAAATCTTCTCATCTTCGATCTTAAGGATCGCCGAAATGCATTTGACGAGTTTATACGTCGGGTATCCGAGGAGCCCCTTAAAGTTTCCGGCCTTTATCAATGCCTTATTACTTTTATGCCATACCTCGGGTTTGAAGTTGTTCTCGGGAGGCAGTGTCCTCTTGCGTCCGAGCTCTAACACCGGACTGCATTCGAGGTATCTTTTGCAGCCGAGCACCAATGCCGGACCGCTTCCCAGCTCTAACGCCGGAATGTATCCGAGCCCCAACGCCGGACTATGTGTCCGAGCTCCAACGCTGGACTGTATCCGAGCTCCAACGCCGGACTATATCAGAGGTGTCATATCACCTTGCTTCAAAAAAGTTGAAGGAGTTTAGCCGAGCTTAATGCCGGAAATGCCCTCTATGGAGCCAGCCACTAGCGCCCGAGCTTTATGCCAGACTACTTCCGAGGTGGTGCACCACCCCGACTGTGGGCCGATTTTTTGTCAATATTTTTTATTATTGCAATTTATTCTTTGCCGAGATATATAGCCAGTAGCCCTCAAGGTGTGTATCAGTCTAAAACCTGAGATGCACCTGAAGGATGACGTAAGACCGCTGATCCTAGTAGTCGCTGAGACTCAGGTTGATTTGCAAAATCGACCTGAGGATCAAGTCCAAGCTTGGCAGAATACTTCGGGACACTAAAAGCGGCGTGCTCAGTCCTCGAGACTCAGGTTGGGTGCGGCCGACCAACCTGAGGATCAAAATCTCCTCGGAAACTATATTGCACATAAATTTTTTTTGCATTGGACAAGCAATGCAGTACCCCTGAGACACTGGTCGGGTGGCAACACCAGATCAGGGGATCGATGTGCCCCTTTAATATTTGTAAATAATAAGCCCGAAGCCCAGTAGCCCCCGAGGCTTAATGCGGGCACGGGTGGCCGAATTAAGGATCAATATCCATAGTAAAATCACAAATTATGTGTAATGACTCTATGTATCCAAGTACTTTACGTCCTTAATGCTCAGATCCGCATTGTACAAAACTTTGTTGACCGACCATCAGCTTCCACCTCCTCGGCCAGTAGCCGAGGAGTGTTTGTCCTACTTTATAAAGCCTTTATGAGGGCAAAGATTCACAATAAACAAGGCAATCTGGCCATACGGTTTTATAAACAAAGGTACGCAGAGAGTTATATTACTGTTTAACAGAAGAAATGTCTTCCAAAGAAAATAGTCCCGCTATCGGTTCCTTTCTCTGGGTTGTCACGCTAAGCATGATCATTAAACCTCAGCTCTAATTTAAGAGCAAAATATTGAGGATTTAGTTTGGGAGGCCAGTTAATAGCCCCCGGTAGTGTTCGGCGACAGTCGGGGTCAAGCCGTAAACACTTCGGCCAATGTTATGAACGGCCCATCTTTTAACATAGTCATCGGATCGCTGACTAGCTTACGCTTAGTGTGAAAGTCAGTTTTCGGCTTTCTCCACTGAGGTGCTTAACCATGTGAGCTGGAAGCACAATCGCAGTGGTTCTCCCTTTGCACGCCTAGCCGAACAAAACGGAAGTAGGAAGCAAGTGCAGGAGCCGGGCAACCCAACTATTGACCGAAGACACAATTCGAAACCGATGCATATATAGCAATATCTGAGAATGTTTTTGCCGAATCCCTAAAGGTGTCCGGCGTTGCACTGCGAGACTAATGCTGGAAAAAGCACAAATAGTTTTAAAGTGCCAAAAAGCTTGGAAAACCAAGAAACGTCAGTAAAAACATGACGTCTGAACAATATCAAGTGTTCGGTGCCAATCCGAAAGTTGGTCTTAGAAAAAAGAAGTGCTTCTGTCGTGCTTTAACATGATACGTCCTATCTCAAGACTTCGAGCGGGTCAGCCTACGGCTTCAACCTCCTATCCCGAGGGCGGAGTACTTCTCATCAGGCCAGTTTGGCAAACTAAACTCTAGCGGCTTTGAGAGAGAAATTAGGCTCCCCGGCTAGTGACCGCACACTCGTGTCGAAAAAAGGAGTGATAAATAATAATAAAACTTTGCAACGACTAAGAAGAAGAACACTTATTATAAAACGGCTCAAATAAACTTAAGAGCCCCCAAGTGACTTGGGTAGAAGAATGATTGCATGTACCGAAGTACTTATATCATATCTATGTTCAACCGAACTTTAAACGCGTCTTAACCGACCGTTAGCTTCTCCCTCTTCGGTCAAGGACCGAAAAGTGTTATGTACTCCATCGGTCGAGAATATCGACGGTGTTTCCAATAACCAGGCAATCAGGCCATAAGGCTGTAACAGACAAAGCGCGCTCAGGGAACTTACGCTATATTACCGTGAAGTGTAAGAAGCATCTTCGAAGAAAATAGTACCCCCACCGATACCTTTCTTCGGTGCTCATTGTTATTATGAGACTTGTGCAATAGATTTTTTGTACTCATGAGTTCCGTTGTGTGCTGACCATCATTGAAAACTATAAGAGCGCTAGCTTTCGGCTTCACCCAGTCTGAGGTCCGGCTCGGTTGACCCGATCATGACAATCGCAGAGGTGCTCCCTTTACTCCCTAGCCGAACAATCGGGAACGTAGGGGTAAACACAGGAGCGAGGCAACCCAGCTTGCAAATCGCTTAAGTCAATATGGTGCATATTGTGGCGTAATACACGAACAAGGAACGAAACCGTACAAGTATAATCATATGCAACAGGAAAAGCTTCATAAAGGAAGCCCCCAAGTAAACGGGGTATTTGAATTTATGCGTCACAAACAAAGTTTTGACAAGGAAATTTTTTACAAGCAACTTTTTTCCAAAAAAGTATAATGCTTGGTCGAACCGAGCACAAGTTAGAAATTAAAGCTTTGAGCATGAAAGCGACTTAGCTGGTTAATGTGTTCAGTATTGATGACGCGGTCCGAACTTGATGCGGGGCAAGGTTCCATCCCCCAAGCCGGTCCCGAGGTGGCGGAGCGGAGAGCTCGACACGCCGAAGTGGTGACATAGCACGGTCAATGCAGACCGGCAGAGTGACGTCGAAGTCCCCGGATCATTTTCCTGTGCACAAAAAATTAATGCAAACCGGAGATAATAGTAATAATGATAATTAAAAAAATGTTGCATAATAAATAATTTATGCAAAGTGAGTAATAAAAGAAATATGGCCTGGCGCCGAAGTCAATGTCGATGCAGGGCGTCGGTGTGATGTAGTAAAGGCGTGGCAAAGCCTGAATTCACAGGTCGGTCCGAGCTCCGGATGCGGCGTTCGCCGGACTATGTACGGAAACTGATCGAATCACCATGCGACCTTCATTAATGCGGTCACCATTTGATAGACCTGTGTACATATCATGGACAAACCAGAATAATAATTCCTTGAGAAAAATGAACCCAAACAAGCAAAAAATATTGGGATTAATAGCACCTGGTTTATTTGTTGTAGCAATCCGAAGGAAGATGATTCCCAAAATTGGGACTCGCTCCGCACACCCATTGCCTGATGGGCGATAAAACAACGGCATGGCAATGCTGGTAAAGGTTGACTCGCCGAGGCAAAGCCCTCGGCCCAGCTAACGTAACAGAGCTGGTCGACTAGTGACGCCGAAGCGTCCGGAGTAGGTTGATGAAGAGATGGTGAAGCCCCTGGTCCAGCCGAAATGTCGAAGTAGGTCGGCGTGATGGACACCAGCTTGAAGAAGCAATAGTGCGGCCCTGTCGATGCAGGTCGTGACGTGGTCGATGCCGGCTTGATGAAGCGACCGTGCAGCGATGCCGGTATGCCCGCTCCGTGTAATCTGTGGGGCGGCGATGTTGATGATGATTTATCCTTCGCGATGCCGGACTCTTGTTTGGCTTGCCGAGATGATGATCCGGAGAAGTTGAGCTCGGCTAAAGTGATGATGTGTCTAGCGCAGGTCGGCAGCCGTGGAGTAATATTGCCGGACTGGTTTGACACCAGCATGATGTTGAAGATCATGTTCAAAAGATCTTAAAGTTAGTGGGATATGTTCGGGAACAAAACACAATACCCCATACAAAACTTCCTTCAAAAGGGATGTCCGAAATCCCGTTCATAAAAAAGATGAACTCGGGTCGGATTCGTTTTCGCGCAGAAAACAGATCCGAAAAGTGATGCACTAATCGGAAGGTTCCCGGAGTTTGGACGGTCGGATCGAGCTGAAATTTTGAGAGGTGGTAGATATAGGAATTACACAGCCGATCAACGGTTGGATCTTCCAAAGGACTTCCGAGCTAGAAACTGCACACCACGCTCTAAACTCATCCAAATTCTCATCCACATTTGACAGGGCTCCGGTATATCGTGGATTGCCAGAGATTCCTCCATCGGTACTCGACGAAATTTTCCAGGGTTGTTATAGACCCAATTCCGCACAATTCCACCAAAGGGATCGTCAAAGCGATACTCGAGGAGGTGGTGGCGGCAGATACGAGTTCGCTGTCCAAAAAAACAGCACGGTCACTTGAGGGCAATGTTGACGTTGAGCCCCCGAGCTCCATAGATAATTCCTTCGTGATCTTGATAGAGATCGGAGTTGATGTTTGATGAAGGCCCTCGTCCGAACATGGTGATCCAAACACGGGGCGCAATTCTTGGTCGAACCAAGGTGACCAGTTGAACTGGTGACGAAGACGCCAAAGTCGCGGTTGATCTGCAGGCGAGCCATCGATCCTTTTGTCGATCACACAACGGAACTCTCAATGAAAGCACCAATGTCGGTGTCAAAACCAGCGGATCTCGGGTAGGGGGTCCCGACCTGTGCGTCTAGGATCGATGGTAACAGGAGGCAAGGGACATGATGTTTTACACAGGTTCGGACCCTCTTGATGGAGGTAAAACCCTTCGTCCTGCTTGATTGATATTGATGATATGGGTAGTATAAGAGTAGATCTACCACGAGATCAGAGAGGCTAAACCCTAGAAGCTAGCCTATGGTATGATTGTTGTTCTGTATGTTGTATCGACTAGCCTGGCCCTGGTTTATATAATGCACCAGAGGCCTAGGTTAACAAGAGTCCTAGCCGAATACGCTGGTGGGGAGAAGTCCTTGTCTTGATCGCCAAGTCTTGTGGAATCTTCCTTGTATGCGGCAGCTGTCCGAATTGGCCCATGAGTATACGGCCACGGGGGTCCTCGGCCCAATCTATCAGATCGGGGGATGACGTGTTGAGTACCCCCTAGTCCAGGACACCGCCAGTCGCCACCTCGGTCGTGGCCCCTGGCAAATTTACGATGATCCTGCCATTTTGCAACCGCATTCTTTTTATACATATTCATAGACTAGGTACTACTTACCTTTGTTCTCCTCGAGCTGCCTCTTGGCAAGGCCGAGCTCATCCTTGGACCCTTTAAGGTCCTTCTTCAGTGCGGCGACCTCCGCAGTCAGTGCGGCAGAGGCCAGCAGCGAAGCCTGCATACACATATAGACATACTTATATTAGACTCATGCGATATTGTTTGATCCTCTGTTCGGCTTTTCTTTGTGAACACCGAACAGAGCATCAGGGGCTACTGTCTATGCAGTAATATTTCTCCTATATTTCAAAAACTTACCTCAAAGCCTGTTAGAAGGCTGGCACAGGCTTCAGTTAGTCCGCTCTTGGTGGACTGAACCTTCTGGACCACCGCACTCATAATAGTGCGGTGCTCCTCGTCGATGGAAGCGCTGCGAAGTGCTCCCAGTAGATTGTCCGGTGCCTCTGGATGGACAGAGGTCACCGGCACAGGTGTCTTGCCCCTCTTGGAAGGAGGCCGCCTGCCCGAGTCTGGAACCACTAGAGGTTCCGGCATGGTGTTCGGCTGAGGGCCGAACTCGGAGCCCTCGGGGCCTTTGCTCCCCCTGCTCCCGGAGTCCGGAAGGTCGCTTTGAGGCGCCTCCGGGACTGTCTCCCCTCGACCCAGTGCCTCTTGAGACAACACCTCGGCGTTGTCCGTAGGGCAAGGGGAGGTGGCGGTCGGAAGTGGATCGCTATCCATATTCGACGAGCCCAGGGAGTCGTCCGACGAGGATACGTCGATACGGGTTCGGGGCGGTCTGCACAATCATAATTCGGCGTTAGGAGAAGCAATGCGACAAAGGAATACTATGAGTTACTCTGGTATCCGAATACTTATGACTTCGCTAGGGGCTTGGCCCTGAGCAGCGACTCGTCTTCGCCTTCGGCGGCGGTGGTGGAGTAGTCCGGAAGGAGAGTCCTTCCCTTCTTGGACCCTTCGCCCCCCAGTAGGGGCGGCCTTCCTTTTCTTGTCTCCCCCGATTGGAGGGGGAACATCTTCATCTTCCTCCTCGTCTTCGGGGGAGGAGTGCATCGCGGAGTTATCGGACGGTGAGCCCGATAACACCTGGCGCCGGGAGCTCTTTAGGGTTCCCTTGGCCTTCTTGGTCTTCTCCGGCACCTTGTAAGGAGCCGGAGTCAACATCTCCGTCAGGAGAGTGTCCGCAGTGTCTTCGGGCTGAGAGGCCGGACAGTTAATCTGCCCCGATGTCTCCACCCAATCCTGTCAAAGGCATGGAGATCAGACCCCGCACATGGTTAAGCTAGGGGAAATAAATATCCTACCGGATGTATAGAACTCATCGAATGTTCTCGGCGCTTTGCGCTTAGCCTGCGGTCCTCGGTGAGAGAGGGAGGGACCTCGGTGCCCTTGAACAACACCTTCTAGACGTCCTTGTGCGTTGTGTCAAAGAGCTCGCTCAGAGTCTGGTGCTGGGCCGGGTCGAACTCCCACAAGTTGAAGTCCCGTTGTTGGCACGGGAGGATCCGGTGGATGAGCATGACTTGGACTATGTTGATAAGCTTGAGCTTCTTGCTTGTCATGTGCAAGATACATTTCTGGAGTCCGTCCAGCTCCATCGATGAACCCCACGACAGGCCCTTCTCTTTCCAGGAAGTGAGCCGTGTAGGGAATCCAGATCGAAACTTGGGGGCAACCACCCATTTGGTGTCGTGCGGCTCGGTGATGTAGAACCACGCCGATTGCCACCCCTTTATGGTCTCCACGAAGGAGCCTTCAAGCCATATAACGTTGGGCATCTTGCCCACCATGGCTCTGCCGCATTCTGCTTATTGGCCGCCCACCACCTTCGGCTTGATATTGAAGGTCTTTAGCCATAGGCCGAAGTGGGGGAGGATGCGGAGGAAAGCCTCACAGACGATGATGAACGCCGAAATGTTGAGGATGAAGTTCGGGGCCAGATCATGGAAGTCCATCCTGTAGTAGAACATGAGACTGCAGACGAATGGATGAAGGGGAAACCCCAGTCCGTGGAGGAAGTGGTGGAGGAAAACTACCCTCTCATGGGGTTCTGGGGTAGGGACAATCTGCCCCGCAGCGGGCAGCCGATGCGCGATATTCACGGCTAAGTATCCGGCTCCGCGCAACTTTTTGATGTGTTCCTCCGTAACGGAGGAAGCCATCCACTTGCCTCCCGCTCCGGACATGTTTGGAGGAGGTTGAGGAGAAAGATGTGGACTTGGGCGTTGGGGCTCGAGTGCGCAAGAATGGATGGGCAAAGAGGAAGAAGGCGTGGGTAGAGAAAAGTTAAACCTTATCCCTTTATAAGGGCGGACAAAACTATGCGCCCCCACTAGCCTGGTAAAACTCGCTTATCACCCAAGCGCCGTAATCGATGGTGCGGTTGGGTTACCCACGCCCATATTGATGGGAATCCCGTAATAAGGGGGACACGATCTCTGCTTTGACAAGACGTGTCAAAAAACTGCCTCGCGTTATGTGCGGGGCTAGTTAAAGGAAACGGTTTGAATAATCACCGGGCCATGGCATAATGTCGTGTTGCCAAAACAAGTCAGCAAATTAGATTTGTAGAAATGTTATTCTCTCTATGGTGGTATGTGGAACTTATTTTGCAGGGTCGGACACTATCCTTGTATTCAAATTCTTCCGTGGTGTATTCAGAGGAGGAACCCGCCTTGCAATGCTGAAGACAATACTGCGCGCCGGACTCATCGTCATTGAAGCCTGGTTCAGGGGCTACTGAGGGAGTCCTGGATTAGGGGGTCTCCGGACAACCGGACTATATCCTTTGGGCGAACTGTTAGACTATGAAGATACAAGATTGAAGACTTCGTCTCGTGTCCGGATGGGACTCTACTTGGCGTGGAAGGCAAGCTAGGCAATACGGATATGTATATCTCCTCCTTTGTAACCGACCTTGTGTAACCCTAGCCCTTTCCGGTGTCTATATAAACCGGAGGGTTTTAGTCCGTAGGACAACATACAATCATACCATAGGCTAGCTTCTAGGGTCTAGCCTCTCCGATCTCGTGGTAGATCAACTCTTGTAATACTCATATCATCAAGAATAAATCAAGCAGGACGTAGGGTTTTACCTCCATCA
This sequence comes from Triticum urartu, assembly GCF_003073215.2. Lineage (NCBI taxonomy): Eukaryota > Viridiplantae > Streptophyta > Magnoliopsida > Poales > Poaceae > Triticum > Triticum urartu. The sequence goes on along the minus strand of NC_053024.1, from coordinate 569,248,000 downwards.
AGAGGGCCCGAACCTGGGTAAAACATCGTGTTCCCTGCCTCCTGTTACCATCCGCCTTAGACGCACAGTTCGGGACCCCCTACCCGAGATCCGCCAGTTTTGACACCGAGAGGGAGGTTTACAATGAAATCACTGTACAACCAAATGATCTTGAGTGAAATCCACTTCACATTTAAGTTTCTATGGAAAGTTAAAATGCCACCTAAGATTAAAAAAAATCTATGGCTTACTCCGACAAATAGTATTCTTACCGAACATAATTTGCTGAAAAGGGGATGGTCTAGAAATAATAGATGTCTTTTGTGTCAATGAAGAATTAGTAGATCATTTTTTTCATTGATCAGTAGCAAAGTTCATGTCGAGTTTACCGAGACAACTTGAACTAGTTCCCGCGTGATGTGAAAACCCTTTTTACTTCATGGATATAGCAGTATGGCAAAGAAAAGAAAATGATGATCTTGGTTGATATCTCTTCAATAATTTGGTCTATTTGGCTATGGAGAATTTGCATGTGTTTTGAACGCAAGAAGGTGTTAGACCCCTTTGCGATTTTGCATAGATCATATGCTTTGCTTAATTCTTGGTCCATTTTATAGATAAATCCAGACAAACAAAAGGAGATAATGTGGGGGAATAAAGCTACTAGAGGGAGTAGCAAGTGATATTTTCAGTGAAACTAGAGGATGGCACCTTGGTCCTGGAGTTCTTCATATTACAGTTGGTTGAAGGAACAAAGATAAAGAGAAAACTAGGCGACCTTGCTTGGTGCCTTCAAGATGTTGTTGTTTAAAATGATCTCATATATGTTGTTGTGCTTTAGTCTCGCTTTTTTTCCTATGTTGATACTTCCTATCATATTAGTTGTTGTAATGGTGTCTTAAAAAGTGTGTTATGTGGAGTTGACTATTATTTTGGTTACCCACTCATGATATTATTAATATGGCTGGTTTTTTGTCTGAAGAGAGATTTGTGTCTTTACTCTTTTGACTCCGAGTCTGTGATGATCTTATATCTTCAGGTGGCTCTAGTTTGCTATAATGGTTTATATGCTATATTTTCTTTCTGTATGGCTATGGCTGTGAACTCCTGATGGTTTCTATCAATGGATATCATGGAAAATCTCTTTTGCTCAAAAAATAATAATAGGTAAAGCCGAACATCACAATAAAAATAGTATAAAAGTTTAATTTTGAACCTTAACTTATAGTCCTTGGTCCAGCTTGAATAGTAGATTTTTGAAGTATCTACTCTTTTATCGAATTTGAAGGGCCATGAAATTTTATACTTCCGTTTCCCGTCTTTCTCCACATAATAAAGAGTAAAATCAGTGCCAGAAGTGCAATCCCGCAAAACATGATAGTCCAAATTCTGTGAAATTATAACTAATGTCACAAAATCACACCATTAACATTCTTCATATTCAATTATGCAATTTGCAATACTTCAAATAGCATACAATATTTACCCCAACTCCACAAATTGAACTTTTAGCCAAGAAGATAATGAAATTTCATAAACATTATAGCATCCTGGAATGCATGCAACAAGGTTTTGCCATCCTCCTCTAGTAGCAACCCATTGACGGTGTCCTGGACTAGGGGGTGCTAGCCACGTCAGCCTCCCAATCATGGGCTGGGCCGAGGACCCCTAGAGAACCAATGAATGGCCCATGTTTACCCTGCCCCACAGCATACTCAAGATGGAATCCTCCGAAGACTTGGCATGTACTTCATGACATGTTTGAATCATCGGCATGTTTATGATACGTCCATTTTGCATCATGCTTCTATATCGATATTTATTGCATTATGGGCTGTTATTACACATTATGTCACAATACTTATGCCTATTCTCTCTTATTTTACAAGGTTCACATAAAGAGGGAGAATGCCGATAGCTGGGATTCTGGGCTGGAAAAGGAGCAAATATTAGAGACCTATTCTGCACAGCTCCAAAAGTCCTGAAACTTCACGGAAGTTATTTTTAGAATATATAAAAAATGCTGAGCGCAAGAAGTACTAGAGGGGGCCACTCACCAGCCACGAGGGTGGGGGCGCGCCCCCTGCCTCGTCGGCCCCCTGGTGGCCCTCCGATGCCCATCTTCTGCTATATGGAGTCTTTCGTTGAGGAAAAAATCATAAGCAAGCTTTTGGGACGAGACTCCACCGCCACGAGGCGGAACCTTGGCGGAACCAATCTAGGGCTCTGGCGGAGCTGTTCTGCCGGGGAAACTTCCCTCCGGGAGGGGGAAATCATCACCATCGTCATCACCCACGCTCCTCTCATTGGGAGGGGGCCAATCTCCATCAACATCTTCACCAGCACCACCTCCTCTCAAACCCTAGTTCATCTCTTGTATCCAATTCTTGTCTCTAAGTATGGGATTGGTACCTGTAGGTTGCTAGTAGTGTTGATTACTCCTTGTAGTTGATGCTAGTTCGTTTATTTGGTGGAAGATCATATGTTCAGATCCTATATGCATATTAATACCCCTCTGATTATGAACATGAATATGCTTTGTGAGTAGTTATGTTTGTTCCTGAGGACATGGGAGAAGTCTTGCTATTAGTAGTCATGTGAATTTGGTATTCGTTCGATATTTTGATGAGATGTATGTTGTCTTTCCTCTAGTGGTGTTATGTGAACGTCGACTACATGACACTTCACCATTATTTGGGCCTAGAGGAAGGCATTGGGAAGTAATAAGTAGATGATGGGTTACTGATACGTCTCCAACGTATCTACTTTTCCAAACACTTTTGCCCTTGTTTTGGACTCTAACTTGCATGATTTGAATGGAACTAACCCAGACTGACATTGTTTCCAGTGGAATTACCATGGTGTTAGTTATGTGCAGGAGCAAACGTTCTCGGAATGACCTGAAACTTCACGGAGCGACTTTTCAGAAAATAAGAAAAATACCTGCAAAAGATGGAGGCTAGGGGGCCCACCACCTTGCCACGAGGGTGGGGGCGCGCCTGCCCCCCTAGGGCGCGCCCCCCTACCTCGTGGGCCCCCTGTTACGTCTCTGACTCCAACTCCACCTCCATATATTGAGTTTCGATGAGAAAAAAAATCAGAGAGAAGAAATCATCGCGTTTTACGATACGGAGCCGCCGCCAAGCCCTAAAACCTCTCGGGAGGGCTGATTTGGAGTCCGTTCGGGGCTCCGGAGAGGGGAATCCATCGCCATCGTCATCATCAACCATCCTCCATCACCAATTTCATGATGCTCACCGCCGTGCGTGAGTAATTCCATCGTAGGCATGCTGGACGGTGATGGGTTGGATAGTATCTATCATGTAATCGAGTTAGTTTTGTTAGGGTTTGATCCCTAGTATCCACTATGTTCTAAGATTGATGTTGCTATGACTTTGCTATGCTTAATGCTTGTCACTAGCGCCAGAGTGCCATGATTTCAGATATGAACCTATTATGTTTTCATCAATATATGAGTGTTCTTGATCCTATCTTGCAAGTCTATAGTCACCTACTATGTGTTATGATCTGTTAACCCCGAAGTGACAATAATTGGGATACTTACCGGTGATGACCGTAGTTTGAGGAGTTCATGTATTCACTATGTGTTAATGCTTTGTTCCGGTTCTCTATTAAAAGGAGGCCTTAATATCCCTTAGTTTCTGTAAGGACCCCGCTGCCACGGGAGGGTAGGACAAAAGATGTCATGCAAGTTCTTTTCCATAAGCACGTATGACTATATTCAGAATACATGCCTACATTATATCAATGAACTTGAGCTAGTTCTGTGTCACCCTAGGTTATGACTGTTACATGATGAACCGCATCCGGCATAATTCTCCATCACTGATCCATTGCCTACGAGCTTTCCATATATTGTTCTTCGCTTATTTACTTTCCCATTGCTATTGCTATCATCACTACAAAATACCAAAAACATTACTTTTACTATTGTTACCTTTTGCTACCATTACCACTACTATCATATTACTTTGCTACTAAACACTTTGCTGCAGATATTAAGTTTCCAGGTGTGGTTGAATTGACAACTCAGCTGCTAATACTTGAGAATATTCTTTGGCTCCCCTTGTGTCGAATCAATATGGGTTGAATACTTTACCCTCGAAAACTGTTGCGATCCCCTATACTTGTGGGTTATCAAGACTATTTTCTGGCACCGTTGCCGGGGAGCATAGCTCTATTCTTTGAGTCACTTGGGATATATATCTACTTATCATTATGAAGAACTTGAGAGATCCAAAAACCAAGATCTATCCCTCAACTACGAGGGGAGGTAAGGAACTGCCATCTAGCTCTGCACTTGATTCACCTTCTGTTATGAGTAAGCTTGCGACACCTACACCTGCTTCTGCTATTTGTTCTGGTATGTCGCATGTTATTGATGATGCCACTTCTGCTATGCATGATACTTATGATGACACTACCTCTATGCCTGATACTACTGTGCCACTTAGTGATCTCCTTGATGAACAAATTGCTAGGGCTAGAGAAATTGAAAATATTGAATCTGATGATACTGATGAAAGTGATGATGAAGAATCACTTTTTATTTCTAAGGGTTATGTTTTTGATCAAGAAGCTTCTTTTGCTATCTTAGCTTGTGAAAATAGAAATGAACTAAAAAGGTTATTAGCTAAATGGAGTAAGCAATCTCTAAGTGCTAGAATGAAACCTGACCCTGCTTTTGCTACTTCACCTATCTGTGTTACTGATAAGGATTATGAATTCTTTGTTGATCCTGATATAATTACTTTGGTTGAATCTGATCCTTTTCATGGTTATGAATCTGAAACTGTCGTGGCACATCTTACTAAATTGAATGATATAGCTACCCTGTTCACTAAAGATGAGAGAACTCGCTACTTTTATATCCTTAAAATATTTCCGTTCTCATTAAAGGGTGATGCTAAGATATGGTTTAATTCTCTTGATCCTGGTTGTGTGCGTAGTCCCCAGGATATGATTTATTACTTCTCTGCTAAATATTTCCCTGTTCATAAGAAACAAGCTGCTTTAAAGGATATATATAATTTTGTGCAAATTGAAGAAGAGAGTCTCCCACAAGCTTGGGGGAGGCTTCTCCAATTACTTAATGCTTTGCCTGATCATCCTCTTAAGAAAAATGAAATACTTGATATCTTTTATAATGGACTAACCGATGCCTCCAGAGATTACCTGGATAGTTGTGCTGGTTCTGTTTTCAGGGAAAGAACCCCGGATGAAGCTGAAATTTTATTGAACAATATGTTGACAAATGAAAATAATTGGACACCTCCGGAGCCAATTCCCGAGCCTATTCCTAAACCAACTCCAAAGAAGAGGGGTATTCTATTTCTCAGTCCTGAAGATATGCAAGAGGCAAAGAAATCTATGAAAGAAAAAGGTACTAAAGCTGAAGATGTTAAGAATTTACCTCCTATTGAAGAAATACATGGTCTTAATCTACCGCATGTTGAAGAAACATATGATCTTAATCCTTTACCTATTGAAGAAACTCATGGTCTTGATAACCCGACACAGGTAGTAAAGGTAAATTCTCTCTAGATATGATAAAGCTGAAATCCCATTTACTAAAATTGCTAGCCCATGCTTAGATGAGTTTGATAAATTTATGGCTAAGCAAGAATACTTTAATGCTTATTTTGGTAGACAATTGAAATACAATTCCAATATTCTTGAACACTTGGGTGATTATATGGATAATGTTAAAGGTGAAATTGAACTTATTAGTAAACATGCTTCTATGGTTACCACTCAAGTAGAACAAGTACTTAAAGCTCAAAATGATTTGCTCAATGAATTGAATAGTAAAGATAATGATAATGTTGTTAGAGTGGCTACTAGAACTGGTAGAATGACTCAGGAACCTTTGTATCCTGAAGGCCATCCTAAGAGAATTGAGCAAGATTCTCAGAGAAATAATATAGATGTACCTAGTTCTTCTAAAAAGAAGAAAAAAACGATAGGACTTTGCATGCTTCTAGTGATCCTATTGTTGAAACACCTGAGAATCCAAATGATATTTCTATTTCTCATGTTGAAACACAATCTGGTAATGAACCTGAGACTAGTGATAATGTTAATGATAATGTTCATAATGATGCTCAACCTAGTAATGATAATGATGTAGAAATTGAACCTGCCGTTGATCTTGATAACCCACAATCAAAGAATCGACGTTATGATAAGAAAGACTTTGTTGCTAGGAAACACGGTAAAGAAAGAGAACCATGGGTTCAAAAACCCATGCCTTTTCCTCCCAAACCATCTAAGAAAAAGGATGATGAGGATTTTGAGCACTTTGCTGAAATGATTAGACCTATCTTTTTGCGTATGCGATTAACTGATATGCTCAAAACCAATCCTTATGCTAAGTACATGGAAGATATTATTACAAATAAAAGAAAGATACCGGAAGCTGAAATTTTGACCATGCTTGCTAATTATACTTTTAAGGGTGGAATACCGAAGAAACTAGGAGATCCCAGTGTACCAACTATACCATGCTCCATTAAAAGAAACTATGTTAAAACTGCTTTATGTGATCTTGGAGCCGGTGTTAGTGTTATGCCTATCTCTTTATATCGTAGACTTGATTTGAATAAGTTGACACCTACTGAAATATCTTTGCAAATGGCTGATAAATCAACTGCTATACCTGTCGGTATTTGTGAGGATGTACCTGTTGTAGTTGCAAACGTTACTATTTTAACGGACTTTGTTATTGTTGATATTCCCGAGGACGATAGTATGTCTATTATTCTTGGAAGACCCTTTTTGAATACTGCAGCAGGTGTTATTGATTGCACTAAAGGCAATGTCACTTTTCATGTTAATGGTAATGAGCATACGGTACACTTTCCGAGGAAACAACCTCAAGTTCATAGTATCAACTCTATTGTTTTACTTTCTGTTATTTATATAAAATAAAATAAAAATAAATATCTGTCTGTTATCTGATTATCCGTGCAATATAAAAATACCTCGAAAATAAAAGTTCTCCAAATGCCCTGAAATTTAAATATGATTTTTCTAGAATATTTGAGGATTTATGGAACTGAGAACACACCAGGGGGTCAACCACCTGCCCACGAGGGTGGAGGGCGCACCCACTACCTCGTGGGCCCACGGTGGCCCTCCTCCACTTATTCTTTCACCCACACACTCCTTCTTCCTCACACAAACACAAATATCCAACTCAAACCCGAGTCCAAGCTCATTTTGCTGCCATTTTCGATCTCCTTGCTAAAAGCACCTCTCATAAAACTGCTTGGGGAGATTGTTCCTTGGTATGTGATCCTCCATTGGTCCAATTAGTTTTTGTTCTAGTGCTTTATTCATTGCAAATTTTTGCTGCTTAGTTGACCCTGTTCTTGAGCTTGCATGTCAAATTTATATGGTCAAAAGTAGTTTTGATGCATGATATAGGCCCTAGGCACTTGTAGGAGTAGTTGCTATCAATATTATTGAGTTTGGTTTACTTTTATTTTGAAGTTACTAAAATTCTCAGAATTTTTCAAAGGAAGAAATATGCTTAGGAAAATGTTCCAAGGTGGTTCCTCAAGGAAGCAAGGACCCGGGCTTGCAATGTGTGATGCTGACGAAGAGCCACCAAGAAACGCTCCAGTGCTTCCTTGTGAATGGCCCTCTGAGAACTTTATGGATCGAGGGGGAATTAAAGAAGAATTTAACGCGTATTTGCGTAACGCTGATCTTGTGAGCTTCAAGGAAGAGAAGTGCAGCCAGTATCACAATCTCACTAGTTCCTTTGTGAGGAGGTTTAAATTTTCAACTTCACATAATTCTCTAACTGTCCTGTTTGATCTTTATGATAAATCTTACACTATGGACTTAGAGGATTTCACCACTGCATGCAAACTTCCACAATGGGGTAGTATAAGGGATCCTCACAAATCTGAATTTAGAGATTTTCTTGCTAGCATAACTGTGGGAGAATCTAGAGATATTACACAAGCCACCATAGGGAGCATTCACTTTCCTGCTATACATTATTTTGCTCTCTTCATAGGTAGATGCATCAATGGTAAAGATGAGGCATGTCACATGTGTGTCCCTGACCTCAGTATTCTTAGGAGTGCTGTGTTAGGAGACCAATCATATAATTTGGGAGCCATTATTGCACGTAGGTTGCACCTTAACAGATATAATGGAGATTTCTTTGGAGGAATTTATGCAACCCGCATAGCTAATTTTCTTGGTATAGATATACGCGAAGATGATATTGAATTACCACCTGCTTATCTAGATTTTAGTGCTATGGTTCACCACCAGTTTGTTGAGAGGAACGAATCACCTCTCCAGTATCGACTAATCTTTGACAGACGACGTGCTGTCCGTATTACTCTCCCTGCTCCTGCCTTCTTTGATTATCAGGAAAGAGGAAGATATACTATTACCAGAGAGGAGGCAGATGAGTACGAGAGGAGAGAGGAGGCCGCTTGTCGCCACGCTGCAGCTCAGCAGGTGATAGCCGCTGCATCGCAGTATGACCCCAACTATTACTATGGATATCCGCCAGGCCAGCCGTGGCCATAGACCAACTTAGGCCAAAATCCTAAGCTTGGGGGAGTACGTATTTCCCACCGACATTATATTTATGTTCACACACTCATTGCTAGATGTCGGTGCTCATACTTTTTCATTGTATCATCCATGCTAGTTTATTTTCCTTTTTATGCTTTCTTCTTGTGTGTTTAATAAACCTTAAGAAAAACAAAAAAAATTAGGCGTAGCTTTTAATTAATTTACTTTCCATGCTTGTAGTAGTAATTAAAAAGAAAACCCAAAAAGCTTTCTTGTTCTACTTTTGCTTGTTGGGAGCTTTCCCGTGTAAATAGTTTTATTTCTTTTCTTTTCTTTTGGGGTCGATAGGAGAAGACCATGATTAAATTGTTGAAGTGGCTCTTATATAAATTATTGTTGATCTGATAAAAGAGCCCATATTGCCTTGTCTTCTCCTGTTTATTGAATGCTTGCAGATTCCAGCTTAGTCCAATGCACGTGCACTATTATTATTATTCACACTATTCGGTCGTGCAAGTGAAAGGCAATAATGATGATTATATGATGAACTTATTGGGATGAGAAAAGCTGGTATGAACTCGACCTCTTTTGTTTTTGTAAATATGATTAGTTCATCGTTCCTGATTCAGCCTATTATGAATAAACATGTTTGCAATGACAACTAGAGATCATAGTTTCTTGTGCCATGCTTGATTAGCTATGAGTTATAATGGTTTACCTTGCATGTCAACATGCTATTGAGATAGTTATGATGCGGTATGATAGGGTGGTATCCTCCTCTAAATGATTTAAGTGACTTGACTTGGCGCATGTCCACGTATGTAGTTGAAACAAAATCAACATAGCCTTCACGATATTTATGTTCATGGTGGATTATACCCTACTCATGCTTGCATTCGGTGTTGATTAATTTTAATGCATGCTCATGACTATTGTCGCTCTCTAGCTGGTCGCTTCCTAGTATTTTGCTAGCCTTCACTTGTACTAAGAGGGAATACTACTTGTGCATCCAATCCCTTAAACCCCAAAGTTATTCCACATGAGTCCACTATACCTACCTATATACGGTATCTACCTGCCATTCCAAGTAAATTTTTATGTGCCAAACTCTAAACCTTCAAATAAATATCTTGTTTTGTATGCTCGAATAGCTCATGTATCAACTAGGGTTGTCTGTATCTTCCATGTTAGGTGGGTTATTCTCAAGAGGAGTGGACTCCACTCCTCACTCACGAGATAAATGGCTGGTCACCGGGATGCCCAATCCCATGCTTTATGCAAACTAAATCAAAATAATTGCAAACAAAACTCCCCCTGGGACTCTTGTTAGTTGGAGGCACTCGTTGTTTCGAGCAAGCCATGGATTGATACTTGTTGGTGGAAGGGGGAGTATAAACTTTACCATTCTATTTGGGAACCGCCTATAATGTGTGTAGCATGGAAGATATCGCCATCTCTTGGCTGTTATGTTGACAATGAAAGTATACCGCTCAAAATACTATTCACCTCTATTTCAAAACCGAGCTCTGGCACCTCTACAAATCCCTGCTTCCCTCTACGAAGGGTCTATCTATTTACTTTTATGCTGAGTCATCATCTTCTTATTAAAAAGCACCAGTTGGAGAGCACCACTGTCATTTGCATTCATTATTGTTAGTTTACATTGATATGACTTGACTGGATCCTTTTATCATGAATTACAATGTCTAGTCAGTCCTTGGTTTTTAAAGGTGCTCTGCATTTATGTTTTGCGGTCTCAGAAAGGGCTAGCGAGATACCAACTTGTTATATCATATTATGATTGTTTTGAGAAAGTATTGTCATCCGAGATTTATTATTATGGCTCGCTAGTTGATAATGCTATTGATATGAGTAAACTTGAGACCTATGCGTTATTGCAAATGTGGTTAGTTATAATCTTTGCTGAAAACTTGAATGCTAGCTTTACATATTTACAACAACAAGAGCAAACAGAGTTTGTAAAAGTTTTTCTTTATCACTTTCAGTTTGTTAACTAAATTGCTTGAGGACAAGCAAAGGTTTAAGCTTGGGGGAGTTGATACGTCTCCAACGTATCTACTTCTCCAAACACTTTTGCCCTTGTTTTGGGCTCTAACTTGCATGATTTGAATGGAACTAACCCGGACTGATGCTGTTTTCAGCAGAATTACCATGGTGTTATTTATGTGCAGGAGCAAACGTTCTCGGAATGACCTAAAACTTCATGGAGCGACTTTTCATAAATACCTGCAAAAGATGGAGGCCAGGTGGACCACCACCTTGCCACGAGGGTGGGGGTGCGCCCCCTACCTTGTGGGCCCCCTGTTGCGTCTCCGACTCCAACTCCACCTCCACCTCCATATATTGAGTTTCGATGAGAAAAAATCAGAGAGAAGAAATCATCACGTTTTACGATACGGAGCCGCCGCCAAGCCCTAAAACCTCTCGGGAGGGCTGATCTGGAGTCCGTTCGGGGCTTCGGAGAGGGGAATCCGTCGCCATCATCATCATCAACCATCCTCCATCACCAATTTCATGATGCTCACCGCCGTGCGTGAGTAATTCCATCATAGGCTTGCTGGACGGTGATGGGTTGGATGGGATCTATCATGTAATCGAGTTAGTTTTGTTAGGGTTTGATCCCTAGTGTCCACTATGTTCTGAGATTGATGTTGCTATGACTTTGCTATGCTTAATGCTTGTCACTAGGGCCCGAGTGCCATGATTTCAGATCTGAACCTATTATGTTTTCATCAATATATGAGTGTTCTTGATCCTATCTTGCAAGTCTATAGTCACCTACTATGTGTTATGATCTGTTAACCCCGAAGTGACAATAATTGGGATACTTACCGGTGATGACCGTAGTTTGAGGAGTTCATGTATTCACTATGTGTTAATGCTTTGTTCCGGTTCTCTATTAAAAGGAGGCCTTAATATCCCTTAGTTTTCGTAAGGACCCCGCTGCCACAGGAGGGTAGGACAAAAGATGTCATGCAAGTTCTTTTCCATAAGCACGTATGACTATATTCAGAATACATGCCTACATTATATCAATGAACTTGAGCTAGTTCTGTGTCACCCTAGGTTATGACTGTTACATGATGAACCGCATCCGGCATAATTCTCCATCACTGATCCATTGCCTACGAGCTTTCCATATATTGTTCTTTGCTTATTTACTTTCCCGTTGCTATTGCTATCATCACTACAAAATACCAAAAACATTACTTTTACTACTGTTACCTTTTGCTACCATTACCACCACTATGATATTACTTTGCTACTAAACATTTTGCTGCAGATATTAAGTTTCCAGGTGTGGTTAAATTGACAACTCAGCTGCTAATACTTGAGAATATTCTTTGGCTCCCCTTGTGTCGAATCAATAAATTTGGGTTGAATACTTTACCCTCGAAAACTGTTGCGATCCCCTATACTTGTGGGTTATTAGTTGCTAGAGTGACAGAAGCTTAAACCCTAGTTTATGCGTTGCTTCGTAAGGGGCTGATTTGGATCCATATGTTTCATGCTATGGTTAGGTTTACCTTAATACTTTTGTTGTAGTTGCGGATGCTTGCAATAGAGGTTAATCATAAGTGGGATGCTTGTCCAAGTAAGGATAGTACCCAAGCACCGGTCCACCCATATACCAAATTATCAAAGTACCGAACGAGAATCATATGAACGTGATGAAAACTAGCTTGACGATAATTCCCATGTGTCCTCGGGAGCGCTTTTCTCTATATAAGAGTTTGTCCAGGCTTGTCCTTTGCTACAAAAAGGATTGGGCCACTTTGCTGCACTTTATTTACTTTTGTTACTTGTTGCTCGTTACAAATTATCTTATCACAAAACTATCTCTTACCTATAACTTCAGTGCTTGCAGAGAATACCTTGCTGAAAACCGCTTATCATTTCTTCTGCCCCTCGTTGGGTTCGACACTCTTACTTATCGAAAGGCCTACGATAGATCCCCTATACTTGGGGGTCATCAAGACTCTTTTCTGGCACCGTTGCCGTGGAGTGAAGCGCCTTTGGTAGGTGGAATTTGGTAAGGAAAAATTTATGTAGTGTGCTGAAATTTACTGTCACTTGTTACTATGGAAAGTAATCCTTTGAGGGGCTTGTTCAGGGTATCTTCGCCCCGACCAGTAGAGCAAAGAGTTGCTCATCAACCTACTGAACCTACTGAAAATGAAAATGTCTACTTTGAAATTCCTTCGGGTATGATAGAAAAACTGCTAGCTAATCCTTTTGTAGGAGATGGAACATTACATCGTGATGAGCACCTAATATATGTGGATGAAGTTTGTGGATTATTTAAGCTTGCAGGTATGCCCGATGATGTTATCAAGAAGAAGGTCTTCCCTTTATCTTTGGAGGGAGATGCATTGACATGGTATAGTCTATGTGATGATATGGGATCATGGAACTACAAACGATTGAAATTGGAATTTCATCAGAAGTTTTATCCTATGCATCTTGTTCATCGTGATCGTAACTATATATAATTTTTGGCCTCGTGAAGGAGAAAGCATCGCTCAAGATTGGGGGAGGCTTAAATCAATGTTATATTCATGCCCCAATCATGAGCTCTCAAGAGAAATGATTATCCAAAAATTTTATGCTCGGCTTTCTGATAACAATCGCACCATGCTCGATACTTCTTGTGCTGGCTCTTTTATGATGAAGACTATTGAATTCAAATGGGATAAGATTGGGATCTCGATGAAGGTAAGGAGTCAGGTATGACACCTAAGTTTGATTGTGTTAAATCTTTTATGGATACCGATGTTTTCCGTAAATTTAGCACTAAATATGGACTTGACTCTGAGATAGTAGCTTCTTTCTGTGAATCTTTTGCTACTCATGTTGATCTCCCTAAGGAGAAGTGGTTTAAATATCATCCTCCCATAGAAGTAAAAGTAGTTGCACCTATTAAAGTTGAAGAAAAGACTATCACTTATAATGTTCCTATTATTCCTACTGCTTATGTTTAGAAACCACCTTTTCCTGTTAGGATAAATGATCATGCTAAAGCTTCAACTGTGGTTCGTAAAAGCAATATTAGAACCTATACACCTCTTGAGCAAGTTAAAGTTGAACCTAATATTGCTATTGTTAAGGATCTCTTGGCTGATAATATTGATGGGCATGTTATTTATTTCTGTGATGAAACTGCTAGAATTGCTAAACCTTGTGCTAAATATAAACGTAGACCTGTGGTAGGCATGCCTGTTATTTCTATTAAAATAGGAGATCATTGTTATCATGGCTTGTGTGATATGGGTTCTAGTGCTAGTGCAATACCTATTGACTTATACAAAGAAATTATGCATGATATTGCACCTGCTGAGTTAAAAGATATTGATGTCACAATTAAACTTGCCAATAGAGATACTATTTCATGAATTGGGATTGTTAGAGATGTTGAAGTCTTGTGTGGGAAAACTAAATATCCTGCTGATTTTCTTGTTCTTGGTTCCCCACAAGATAGCTTTTGTCCCATTATATTTGGTAGACCCTTCTTAAACACTGTTAATGCTAGGATAGACTACAAAAAGGATGTTGTTACTATTGGTTTAGGTGATATGTCTCATGAGTTCAACTTTTCTAAATTTCGTAGACAACACCGTGAAGAGGAATTGCCTAGTAAAGATGAAATTATCGGTCTTGCTTCTATTGTCATACCTCCTAGTGATCCTTTAGAACAATATTTGCTAGACCATGAAAATGATATGTTTTATGAATGAAAGAAGGGAAATAGATGAGGTCTTCTTTAAACAGGGACCTATTCTGAAACACAACTTGCCTGTTGAAATCTTAGGGGATCCTCCCCCACCCAAGGGTGATCCCGTGTTTGAGCTTAAACCATTGTCTGATACTCTTAAATATGCTTATCTTGATCAAAAGAAGATATATCCTGTTATTATTAGTGCTAACCTTTCAGAGAAGGAGGAAGAAAAATTATTGAAAACTCTGAAGAAGCACCGTGCTGCTATTGGATATACTCTTGATGATCTTAAGGGCATTAGTCCCACTCTATGTCAACACAAAATAAATTTGGAAAAAGATGCCAAACCAGTTATTGATTACCAATAACGACTGAATCCTAAGATGAAAGGAGTGGTAAGAAAAGAAATACTAAAGCTCCTTGAGGCAGGTATAATTTATCCCATTGCTGATAGTCAGTGGGCAAGTCCTGTCCATTGTTCCTAAGAAGGGAGGTATTACTATCGTTCCTAATGATAAAGATGAATTGATATCGCAAAGAATTATTACAGGTTATAGGATAGTAATTGATTTCCAAAAATTAAATAAGGCTACTAAAAAAGATCATTACCCCTTACCTTTTATTGATCAAATGCTAGAAAGATTATCCAAACATACACATTTTTGCTTTCTAGATGGTTATTCTGACTTCTCTCAAATATCTGTATCAGATGATGATCAATCTAAGACCACTTTTACCTACCCTTTTGGTACTTCTACTTATAGACGTATGCCTTTTGGTTTATGTAATGCACCTGCTACCTTTCAAAGATGCATGATGGCTATATTTTCTGATTTTTGTAAAAAGATATGTGAGGTATTCATGGATGATTTCTCTGTTTATGGATCCTCTTTTGATGATTGCTTAAGCAACCTTGATCGAGTTTTGCAGAGATGTGAAGAAACTAACCTTGTATTGAATAGGGAGAAATGCCACTTTATGGTTAATGAAGGTATTGTCTTGGGACACAAAATTTCTGAAAGGGGAATTGAAATTGATAAAGCTAAAGTTGATGCTATTGAAAAGATGTCGTGTCCCAAGGGCATCAAAGGTATAAGAAGTTTCCTTGGTCATGCCGGCTTTTATAGGAGGTTCATTAAGGACTTCTCAAAAATTTCTCGGCCTCTGACTAATTTATTACAAAAAGATATGTCGTTCGTCTTTGATGATGATTGTGTAGAAGCATTTGAAATACTTAAGAAAGCATTGATCTCTGCACCTATCATTCAGCCACCTAATTGGAATTTACCTTTTGAAATTATGTGTGATGCTAGTGATTATGCTGTAGGTGTTGTTCTAGGGCAAAGAGTTGATAAGAAACTAAATGTTATTCAATATGCTAGTAAAACTCTAGACAATGCCCAGAGAAATTATGCTACTACTGAAAAAGAATTCTTAGCAGTTGTATTTGCTTGTGATAAGTTCAGACCTTATATTGTTGATTCTAAAGTAACTATTCACACGGATCATGCTGCTATTAAATATCTTATGGAAAAGAAAGATGCTAAACCTAGACTTATTAGATGGGTTCTCTTGCTACAAGAATTTGATTTGCATATTATTGATAGAAATGGAGCCGAGAACCCCGTTGCAGATAACTTGTCTAGGTTGGAAAATGTTCTTGATGACCCACTACCTATTGATGATAGCTTTCCTGATGAACAATTGAATGTCATAAATGCTTCTCACACTGATCCATGGTATGCTGATTATGCTAATTATATTGTTGCTAAATTTATACCACCTAATTTCACATACCAGCAAAAGAAAAGGTTCTTCTATGATTTGAGACATTACTTGTGGGATGACCCACATCTTTATAAAGGAGTAGGTGGTATTATTAGAAGTTGTGTACCTGAGCATGAACAGGAAAAGATCCTACGCAAGTGTCACTCCGAGGCTTATGGAGGACACCACGCTAGAGATAGAACTGCACATAAGGTATTGCAATCCGGTTTTTATTGTCCTACTCTCTTTAAGGATGCCCGTAAGTTTGTCTTATCTTGTGATGAATGTCAAAGAATCGGTAATATTAGTAGACGTCAAGAAATGCCTATGAATTATTCACTTGTTATTGAACCGTTTGATGTTTGGGGCTTTGATTATACGGGACCTTTTCCTGCCTCTAATGGGTATACACATATCTTGGTTGTTGTTGATTATATTACTAAGTGGGTAGAAGCTATTCCAACTAGTAGTGCTGATCATAACACCTCTATTAAGATGCTTAAATAAGTTATTTTTTCGAGGTTTGGAGTCCCTAGATATTTAACGACTAATGGTGGTTCACATTTTATTCATGGTGCCTTTCGTAAAATGCTTGCTAAGTATGATGTTAATTATAGAATTGCATCTCCTTATCACCCACAGTCTAGTGGTCAAGTAGAATTGGGTAATAGAGAACTCAAATTAATTTTGCAAAAGACTGTTAATAGATCTAGAAAGAATTGGTCCAAGAAACTTGATGATGCATTATGGGCCTATAGAACTGCATATAAAAATCCTATGGGTATGTCTCCGTATAAAATGGTTTATGGAAAAGCATGTCACTTACCTCTCGAACTAGAACATAAGGCTTATTGGGCTATTAAAGAGCTCAATTATGACTTCAAACTTGCCGGTGAGAAGAGGTTATTTGACATTAGCTCACTTGATGAATGGAGAACCCAAGCCTATGAGAATGCCAAATTGTTTAAAGAAAAATTTAAAAGATGGCATGACAAAAGGATACAAAAGCGTGAGTTTAATGTAGGTGACTATGTGTTGTTATACAACTCTTGTTTAAGATTTTTTGCAGGAAAACTTCTCTCTAAATGGGAAGGTCATTACGTTATCGAGGAGGTCTATCATTCCGGTGCCATAAAAATCAACAACTTCAAAGGCACAAATCCGAAGGTGGTGAACGGTCAAAGAATCAATCATTATATCTCAGGTAATCCTATAAATGTTGAAACCAATGTTATTGAAACCGTAACCCCGAAGTAATACATAAGGGACACTTCCCGGAACGTTTCAGACTCCGAAAAGGAATAGGTATGTGGTACGGTAAGTAAACCGACTCCAAAACAGTTCTAACGACATTTTTTCTCTGTTTTGAAATATTTAGAAAAATAGAAAAATAAGAAGGAGTCCGGGAAGGACACGAGGGCTCCACGAGGGTGGAGGGCGCGCCCCCTGCCTCGTGGGCACCTCGTGCGCTCTCCGGACTCCGTTTTCTTGCACGTTACTTATTTTGGCTGGTAAAATTCATTATATAATATCCCGGAGGTTTTGACTCCTGTATCACGCAAATATCTCTCGTCTTTGTTTCGAGCTGTTTTTCTGACAGATCTAGGTCGTCATGTCGTCTTCAAGTGCCCCCAAGGACAAGTTCTTCGAGAAGGTCATCAACCCCTATCTTGCAGAGGTGCTGCAACACCCTCAAACCATTGAGATGCGTGAGGGGTTGTTGCACATTCGCGATGTTGAGGGACCAAGGAAGACCGGAAGCACGGAGGCAAGGCTCGAGGCATTGGAGCAACAAGTTTTCAAGTGTCAGGAGATGGTGGAGCATGGACTCGACTCCAATCACATTATGATCATGGAGTTCACCAACAACCACAAGCTGGACGTCAAGGACATTGGGGAGGCCATCTTCAAGCTTCATGAGAAAATCGAGCACCTCCAAGCCCATATCTATGACCTACAAAATCAAAACTGTGAGTATGAATACAGATTCAAAAGGATGAGTTCGGCCGTAGATTTGAGGACTCAGGAGACTCGATCATCCTTCTATGATGGTGAGCCTATGCCTTGGAAGAGGGACGACAAGCCTACATCATCAACAACTCCAACTCCTTCACCAGTAAAAGAGATATAATCACATGGGTATGGGCACTCCCCTTGGAAACTGCCAAGCTTGGGGGAGGTGCCCCGGTATCGTATCACCATCACCTTCATCTTTACCTTTTTTCTTAGTTCAATCCTTTTGATAATATTTTGATCTAGTAGAATAAAAGTTTTTAGTATGATCTAGTTTTGAGTTTTGCTTTATGATCCCTCTATGTAATCGAGTTCGTGAGCTATATAATAAAGATTAGTGTTGAGTCAAGGGCTTGATGATTTTGCTATGATCTTTAGGGAATAAAATAAAAGAGAAGAAGTAAAAAGAATAAAAGAGATCATATGGATCTTATGGAGAGTAATGAGCTCACATATAAAGAGTATGATGAATAAAAGTTGTTAAGAGTTGACAAACATAGTTTTGGTCATAGTTTCAATTAATAGGAAGTAATAAAGAAAGAGAGGTTCACATATAAATACACTATCTTGGACATTTTTTATGATTGTGAGCACTCATTAAAATATGACATGCTAAAGAGTTGACGTTGGACAAGGAAGACAACGTAATGGGTTATGTTTTCTTTCATCTGAGATAAATTGTATTGTCATGGATCATCCAACATGTTGAGCTTGCCTTTCCCTCTCATGATAGCCAATTCTTTGCACCAAGTAGAGATACTACTTGTGCTTCCAAATATCCCTAAACCCAGTTTTGCCATGAGAGTCCACTATATCTACCTATGGATTGAGTAAGATCCTTCAAGTAAGTTGTCGTTGGTGCAAGGAATAAAAATTGCTCTCTAAATATGTATGACTTATTAGTGTGGGAGAAAATAAGCTTTATACGATCTTGTGATATGGAAGAAATAAAAGCGACGGACTGCATAATAAAGGTCCATACCACAAGTGGCAATATAAAGTGACATTCTTTCGCATTAAGATTTTGTGCATCCAACCATAAAAGCACATGACAACCTCTGCTTCCCTCTACGAAGGGCCTATCTTTTACTTTTATCTCCCACCTTACATAAGAGTCATGGTGATCTTCACCTTTCCTTTTTACATTTTATCTTTTGGCAAGCACAATATGTTGGAAAGATCCTGGTATATATGGCTAATTGGATGTGAGTTTTCATGAACTATTATTGTTGACATTACCCTTGAGGTAAAACATTGGGAGGCAAAACTATAAGCCCCTATCTTTCTCTGTGTCCGATTAAGACTTCATACCCATAAATATTGCATGAGTGTTAGCAATTGTGAAAGACTATATGATAGTTGAGTATGTGGACTTGCTGAAAACCTCTTATATTGACTCTTTCCTATGTTATGATAAATTGCAATTGCTCCAATGACTGAGATTATAGTTTGTTAGTTTTCAATGAAGTTTATGATTCACAATTGAAATTGTGATTGAATTATTACTCTAGCATAAGAGATCATATGACAATAATTATATAAGTTGTTGTTCTAAGAATGATCATGATGCCCTCATCTCCGTATTTTATTTTTATCGGCACCTCTATCTCTAAACATGTGGACATATTTTTCGATTTCGGCTTTCCCTTGAGGACAAGCGAGGTCTAAGCTTGGGGGAGTTGATACGTCCATTTTGCATCATGCTTTTATATCGATATTTATTGCATTATGGGCTGTTATTACACATTATGTCACAATACTTATGCCTATTCCCTCTTATTTTACAAGGTTCACATAAAGAGGGAGAATGCCGGCAGCTAGGATTCTGGGCTGGAAAAGGAGCAAATATTAGAGACCTATTCTGCACAGCCCCAAAAGTCCTGAAACTTCACGGAAGTTATTTTCAGAATATATAAAAAATACTGAGTGCAAGAAGTACCAGAGGGGGGCCACTCACCAGCCACGAGGGTGGGGGCGCGCCCTACCCCCCTGGGCGGGCCCCCTGCCTCGTGGGCCCCCTGGTGGCCCTCCGATGCCCATCTTCTGCTATATGGAGTCTTTCGTTTAGGAAAAAATCATAAGCAAGCTTTCGGGACGAGACTCCGCCGCCACGAGGTGGAACCTTGGCGGAACCAATCTAGGGCTCTGGCGGAGCTGTTCTGCCGGGGAAACTTCCCTACGGGAGGGGGAAATCATCACCATCGTCATCACCAATGCTCCTCTCATTGGGAGGGGGCCAATCTCCATCAACATCTTCACCAGCACCATCTCCTCTCAAACCCTAGTTCATCTCTTGTATCCAATTCTTGTCTCTAAGTCTGGGATTGGTACCTGTAGGTTGCTAGTAGTGTTGATTACTCCTTGTAGTTGATGCTAGTTGGTTTATTTGGTGGAAGATCATATGTTCAGATCCAATATGCACATTAATAACCCTCTAATTATGAACATGAATATGCTTTGTGAGTAGTTACATTTGTTCCTGATGACATGGGAGAAGTCTTGCTATTAGTAGTCATGTGAATTTGGTATTCGTTCGATATTTTGATGAGATGTATGTTGTCTTTCCTCTAGTGGAGTTATGTGAACGTCGACTACATGACACTTCACCATTATTTGGGCCTAGAGGAAGGCATTGGGAAGTAATAAGTAGATGATGGGTTGCTAGAGTGACAAAAGCTTAAACCCTAGTTTATGCGTTGCTTCGTAAGGGGCTGATTTGGATCCATATGTTTCATGCTATGGTTAGGTTTACCTTAATACTTTTGTTGTAGTTGCGGATGCTTGCAATAGAGGTTAATCATAAGTGGGATGCTTGTCCAAGTAAGGACAGTACCCAAGCACTAGTCCACCCACATACCAAATTAACAAAGTACCGAATGCGAAACATAAGAACATGATGAAAACTAGCTTGACGATAATTCCCATGTGTCCTCGGGAGCGCTTTTCTCTATATAAGAGTTTGTCCAGGCTTGTCCTTTGCTCCAAAAAGGATTGGGCCACTTTGTTGCACTTTATTTACTTTTGTTACTTGTTGCTCGTTACAAATTATCTTATCACAAAACTATCTATTACCTATAATTTCAGTGCTTGCAGAGAATACCTTGCTAAAAACTGTTTATC
The DNA here is from genome assembly GCF_003073215.2 of Triticum urartu. Lineage (NCBI taxonomy): Eukaryota > Viridiplantae > Streptophyta > Magnoliopsida > Poales > Poaceae > Triticum > Triticum urartu. Next base: position 569,226,819 of record NC_053024.1, on the reverse strand, counting down.
ATTTCCTTTTGCTCCTCGTTGGGTTCGACACTCTTACTTATCGAAAGGACTACGACAGATCCCATATACTTGTGGGTCATCAATTTATCCCTTGATGCAACCGACCTACTGCTACCTCTTGAGCACTGCGTTGGATTTCCCCGAAGAGGAGAGGATGATGCAGCAAAGTAGCGTAAGTATTTCCCTCAGTTTTTGAGAACCAAGGTATCAATCCAGTAGGAGGCTACGCGCGAGTCCCTCGTACCTACACAAAAACAATAGCTCAACGCAACCAACACGCTTAGGGGTTGTCAATCCCTTCACGGTCACTTACGAAATTGAGATCTGATAGAGATGATAAATAATATTTTTGGTATAGAGATGCAAAGTAAAAAGTAAAAGCAAAAGCAATAATAAAGTGATGGAGATTGATATGATGAGAAAGAGACCCGGGGGCCATAGGTTTCACTAGTGGCTTCTCTCAAGCGCATAAGTATTCTACGGTGGGTGAACAAATTACTGTTGAGCAATTGACAGAATTGAGCATAGTTATGAGAATATCTAGGTATGATCATGTATATAGGCATCACGTCCGAGACAAGTAGGCCGACTCCTGCCTGCATCTACTACTATTACTCCACTCATCGACCGCTATCCAGCATGCATCTAGAGTATTAAGTTAAAACAGAGTAACGCCTTAAGCAAGATGACATGATGTAGAGGCATAGTTTCATGCAATATGATAAAAACCCCATCTTGTTATACTCGATGGCAACAATACAATACGTGCCTTGCTGCCCCTTCTTTCACTGGGAAAGGACACCGCAAGATCGAACCCAAAGCTAAGCACTTCTCCCATGGCAAGAACAACCAATCTAGTAGGCCAAACCAAACTGATAATTCGAAGAGACTTGCAAAGATAACCAATCATACATAAAAGAATTCAGAGAAGATTCAAATATTATTCATAGATAGACTTGATCATAAACCCACAATTCATCGATCTCAACAAACACACCGCAAAAAGAAGATTACATCGAATAGATCTCCACAAGAGAGGGGGAGAACATTGTATTGAGATCCAAAAAGAGAGAAGAAGCCATCTAGCTACTAACTATGGACCCGTAGGTCTGAAGTAAACTACTCACACTTCATCGGAGGGGTTTGGATGATGATGTAGAAGCCCTCCGTGATCGATGCCCCCTCTGGTGGAGCTCCGGAACAGGCCCCAAGATAGGATCTCGTGGATACAGAAAGTTGAGGCGGTGGAATTATGTTTTTGGCTCCGTATCTGATCGTTTGGGGGTACGTGGGTATATATAGGAGGAAGAAGTACGTCGGTGGAGCAACAGGGGGCCCACGAGGGTGGGGGCGCACCTGGTAGGGTAGGGCGCACCCCCTACCTCGTGGCCTCCTGTTACGTGCCTTGACGTAGGGTCCAAGTCTCCTGAGATGTATTCGGTAAGAAAATCACGTTCCCGAAGGTTTCATTCCGTTTGGAGTCTGTTTGATATTCCTTTCTTCGAAACCCTAAAACAGAAAAAAACAGCAATTCTGGGCTGGGCCTCCGCTTAATAGGTTAGTCCCAAAAATAATATAAAAGTGAATAATAAAGCCCAATAATGTCCAAAACAGTAGATAATATAGCATGGAGCAATCAAAAATTATAGATACGTTGGAGACGTATCAAGCATCCCCAAGCTTAATTCCTGCTCTACCTCGAGTAGGTAAATGATAAAAACAGAATTTTCGATGCGGAGTGCTACTTGGCATAATTTCAATGTAATTATTCTTAATTGTGGTATGAATATTCAGATTCAAAAGATTCAAGACAAAAGCTCATGTTGACATAAAAATAATAATACTTCAAGCATAATAACAAAGCAATTATGTCTTCTCAAAATAACATGGCCAAAGAAAGCTATCCCTACAAAATCATATAGTCTGGCTATGCTCTATCTTCACCACACAAAGTATTTAAATCATGCACAACCCTGATGACAAGCCAAACAATTGTTTCATACTTTTGACATTTTCAAAACTTTTTCGATCTTCACGCAATACATGAGCGTGAGCCATGGATATAGCACTATATGTGGAATAGAATGGTGGTTGTGGAGAAGACAAAAAGAGGGGAAGATAGTCTCACATCAACTAGGCGTATCAACGAGCTATGGAGATGCCCATCAATAGATATCAATGTGAGTGAGTAGGGATTGCCATGCAACGGATGCACTAGAGCTATAAGTATATGAAAGCTCAACAAAAGAAACTAAGTGGGTGTGCATCCAACTCTCTTGCTCACGAAGACCTAGGGCATTTTGAGGAAGCCCATCATTGGAATATACAAGCCAAGTTCTATAATGAAAAATTCCCACTAGTATATGAAAGTGACAGAATGAGAGACTCTCTATCATGAAGATCATGGTGCTACTTTGAAGCACAAGTGTGGTAAAAGGATAGTAACATTGTCCCTTCTCTCTTTTTCTCTCATTTTTTATTGGGCCTTCTCTTTTTTTATGGCCTCTTTTTTTCGTCTGGAGTCTCATCCCGACTTGTGGGGGAATCATAGTCTCCATCATCCTTTCCTCACTTGGGACAATGCTCTAAAAATGATGATCATCACACTTTTTATTTGTCTTACTACTCAACAATTACAACTCAATACTTAGAACAAAATATGACACTATATGAATGCCTCCGGTGGTGTACCGGGATATGCAATGAATCAAGAGTGACATGTATGAAAGAATTATGAATGGTGGCTTTGCCACAAATACGATGTCAACTACATGATCATGCTAGCAATATGACAATGATGGAGCTTGTCATAATGAACAGAATGGTGGAAAGTTGCATGGCAATATATCTCGGAATGGCTATGGAAATGCCATGATAGGTAGGTATGGTGGCTGTTTTGAGGAAGGTATTTGGTGGGTGTATGATACCGGCGAAAAAGTGCGCGGTATTAGAGAGGCTAGCAATGGTGGAAGCAAGGAAAGTGCGTATAATCCATGGACTCAACATTAGTCATAAAGAACTCATATACTTATTGCAAAAATCTATAAGTTATCAAAGCAAAATATTACGCGCATGTTCCTAGGGGGGTAGATTGGTAGGAAAAGACCATCGCTCGTCCCCGACCGCCACTCATAAGGAAGACAATCAATAAATAAATCATGCTCCGACTTCATCACATAACGGTTCACCATGCGTGCATGCTACAGGAATCACAAACTTTAACACAAGCATTTCTCAAATTCACAACTAATCAACTAGCATGACTCTAATATCACCATCCTCATATCAACAATTATCAAGCATCAATTTTTTTCTTAGTATTCAACGCACTCAAAAGAAAGTTTTACAAATCTTGAATACCAAGCATATTATTATTAAGCAATTTACCATGCTATTAAGACTCTCAAAATAATCTAAGTGAAGCATGAGAGATCAATAGTTTCTATAAAACAAATCCACCACCGTGCTCTAAAAGATATAAGGGAAGCACTAGAGCAAAATTATATAACTCAAAAGATATAAGTGAAGCACATAGAGTATTCTATCAAATTCCAAATTATGTATGGCTCTCTCAAAAGGTGTGTATAGCAAGCATGATTGTGGTAAACTAACAAGCAAAGACTCAAATTATAAAAGACGCTCCAAGCAAATCACATATCATGTGGTGAATAAAAATATAGCTCCAAGTAAAGTTACCGATAGAAGTAGACGAAAGAGGGGATGCCTTCCGGGGCATCCCCAAGCTTTGGCTTTTAGGTGTCCTTACATTATCTTGGGGGTGCCATGGGCATCCCCAAGATTAGGCTCTTTCCACTCCTTGTTTCATAATCCATCAAATCTTTACCCAAAACTTGAAAACTTCACAACACAAAACTTAAAGTAGAAAATCTCGTGAGCTCCGTTAGTGAAAGAAAACAAAAGACCACTTCAAGGTACTGTAATGAACTCATTCTTTATTTATATGGGTGTTATAGCTACTGTATTACAACTTCTCTATGGTTTATAAACTATTTTATTACCCAAAGATTCGTTAAAATAAGCAAACAACACACGAAAAACATAATCTGTCAGAAACAGAACAGTCTATAGTAATCTGTAGCTAGCACAAGATCTAGAACCCCAAAAATTCTAAAATAAACTTCTGGGCGTGAGGAATTTATCTATTAATCATCTTCAAAAAGAATTAACTAAATAGCACTCTTCAAATAAAAATTACAGCATTTCTCGTGAGCGCTAAAGTTTCTGTTTTTACAGCAAGTTCAACAAGACTTTCCCCAAGTCTTCCCAACGGTTCTACTTGGCACAAACACTAATTAAACACAAAAAACACAAACAAAACAGAGGCTAAATAATTTATTTATTACTAAACAGGAGCAAAAAGCAAGGAATAAAAATAAAATTGGGTTGCCTCCCAACAAGCGCTATCGTTTAACGCCCCTAGCTAGGCATAACAAGCAAGAATAGATCTAGGTATTGCCATCTTTGGTAGGCAATCCATAAGTGGCTCTCATGATAGATTCATATGGTAATTTTATTTTCTTTCTAGGGAAGTGTTCCATGCCCTTTTTTAATGGAAATTGAAATCTAATATTCCCTTTCTTCATATCAATAATTGCACCAACCGTTATAAGGAAAGGTCTACCGATAATAATAGGGCAAGAAGGATTGTAATCTATATCAAGAACGATAAAATCTACGGGCACATAATTCCTATTTGCAACAATAAGAACATCATTAATTCTTTGTCACATCCCTAGTACTGGTATGACCTAGACTAGCTAGTCATTTGTGCATCATGTCTAAATTCCATTTAATTTTGAAATGAGGATTTGTGAAACCCTCAGAATCATTTCTGGAAATGACCCAGATAAAAAAATTGCTCCAAAAAGGTCCAAGAAAATGCTCATGTTGCTCTCTGAAAATATTGGACAGAGATAAAAATCAAACTAATATTTTCAGGAGCTCATAAGTATTTATTTTGGGCATTCGGAATTAATGCAGTAATTATTTGCTTTGGATATATATTGTTATATATATATAATATTATCCAAAAATTATGCCAGTAGTTGAGGAGCTCTGGAATAATACCACTAGCCCCTGAAAAAAATTGGCATAGAAAATAAAATGGTTTAGTATTTTTATTAAACCAAACAAATGTCAGAAAAATAGAAAAGAAAACAAAAATAGAGAAACGCTTACCTGGACCTTACCTACGGCCTGGCACTGTGCGGCCCAGCAGGCCGGCCCAGCCCACCAGGCCTCTGCCAGTCATCCCTCTCCTCTCGCCAGGAGGACGAGAGGCGCATGCCCGGCGCCTGCGGCCACACGCCGTGGCCACCTCCTGCTTCCGCCGACGCGGGAGAGGCTCCTGGAGCCACCGCGTACTCCCCCGACCCTCTCTCACTCTCTCCCCGAGTCGGTCCCCTTTCCTCTGTGTCTCCCCCTCGCTCTTTCTCCCGCGCCCGAGCGCTGCCGTCGCTGCAGCTCGTCACCATCGTAGCTACCGCCTCCCTCTCGCCCTCTCTCCGTGTCTGCAAGCTCCGCTACGACCTCCTCTTCGTCCCCGATGAGCCACGCACCGCCGAACGCCCTGCTGCCTCGCCATTGACCCGTCTTCTCCGTGCACGGCCGCCGGATCGCCATCGCAGTTACGCCGCCGTCTGGTCCTCCCCGAGCTTGCTGAGCCTCCCTACCGACTCCATGTGAGCCCCTGCTTCGCTTACCCCTAACTCCATGCCTGATTTCGAGCTCTAGCTGCCTCCTCCACCGGAGCCGAGACGCACCGCCACAAGAGCTCGATGCCGGCGACACTACGGTGACCACTTGGTTCTGGGCATGCACCCAATGTTTTTGCCGCACCGCGTAGAAGCCATAGGTGCTAACCCCGCATTGCCACGGCCGTTGTAGCCTCGACCCCGAGCTCACCCGAGCTCCGGCCGCCGCCAAGCTTGCTGCTGCCGCCACCACAGGCCACCGTAGCCCCCCATGCCTGCTCCATTAGGTGCGTGCGAGCTCCAGCTAGCCGTAGAGGCCAACCGCATCGCAAACCACCGCCTGTAGCGCGAGCCCGAGCAACTCCGGCGAGCCTCCACCGCGAGATGTGGTCACCGATGCTTAATCAAGCGATGCTGACGTGGCAAGATTAGTTTAGGACTAATCCCCCCCCATTAGTGACACTGACAGTGGGCCCTGGCGCCTTAATCTTTTAGTTTAATTAGAAATAACCCCCTGTTTAACCTGTGATACTGACGTGTGGACCCCACACGTCAGGTTTGACCTGGTCAGCGTCGTTAACCTGCTGACGCAGGCATGACGCAGTGCTGACGCAATAAATGAATTCTGGATTATTTCTATTTTGGAAATTCCAGAAAATTAGCTAAACTTCAAAAATGCATAGAAATTCAACCGTAGCTCAGATTGAAATAATTTATATATGAAAAATTATCAGAAAAATTCAATCTATCCATCTGTACAATTTTCATGCATGACAAACCAACTTATACATGATGTATATGAGGAACCACATGAATGTCATTTATAAAGGCTTATTTTGGAGTTGCATTTGAAACAAATAAATGCTAGTTGCATTAACCCAAACAACATCACATCTTCATTCCATGTTCATGCATCATATTGTTGCATATGTTTGTGTATTGATTTCCGACACCATTCCTGTCGATAGGTCCCGCTCCGGAGAGTGCTCCAGAGTACCTGTCTAAGGTGCAGTGACCCCTGTTGATCTACCAGGCAAGCAAACCCCCTTGTTCATTCTGATACAACCCTACTCTCTCGCTCCTGCTCTCATTTATTGCATTAGGACAACAACGATTCAACTGCTACTTTATGCTGCGGTAGTTGAACCCATTCCTCTGCATGACCTGTCATTGCCACAGTAAATAGTTAAAACCCACTAGCATGTGTAGGAGTTGATTGAGCCATGTTGTGTTCCTACCATGCCATGCCTGCTATTGCTTAGAGTTGTGTCAGGTCTGATTCATCGGGAATGAATTGGAGTGTTACGATATGTTCCGGTGCTAAGAGTTAAGCGCGTGAACACGATTTGGTAAAGGTAGCGGTGAGAGGCCATGTAGGAGTACATGGTGGGTTGTCTCATTGGGACCGTCCTTAAGAACTGAGTTCTGTGTAAGTTGTCCAATGACTAGCTACTACCACACATCGGGCTCTGGGCGCTCCAAGCTCTCTCGACTTATTAACCGCCTTGATCTTTGTCCAGGAGTTGCAAATAGTTTCTGGTGTTTGTAGGTAGTGCTATTTTTCTACCGAGTGGCACCCGACAGGGTGGACTTGGGACAGACTAGGCACCGTGGCCCGGTGTACCGAGTGGCACCCGGATGGTGGGCTCGGGAACCCTGTACACATCGTTTGGGGTCGTGAGCGAAACCCCGGCAGGATCTCCTTGCGGATGGAACCCGAATAGGCGATAAACCTGGACTAGAGTCTTGTGTGGTTAGTCAGGTCGTGGCCGACACCCTCGCCAGGCTTCCGCTTGAAGGTTGCCGAGATACATAACGTGTATATGGTGATAAGTGGTGAGAGCGTGTGCGAAGAAGTACACCCCTGCAGGGTTATCATGATCTATTCGAATAGTCGTGTCCTCAGTTATGGACTTCTTGGATGCTTACGTGGTACATAGACAACTTAAAGTGGATACTCTAAAATGCTCAAGACAAGTGTGAGTGCTATGGATGGCCTTCTCGTAGAGAGACGGGGATGAATCCATAGTAGTGTATTGATGTGGTGATTAGTGGACTCGTGTGCGCTGCCTCACCTCGAAGAAGTTTCTCGTTGTCGTAGAACAGGATAGCCACTGAGTCAAAGCTGGCTTGCTGCAACTAAACCCCACACTACCTTCTTGATACAAATGCATGTATGATAGGATCTGATGTAAGTCTTGCTAAGTACCTTTGTACTCATGTTTGCTTTATTTATGTTTTGCAGGTGAGACATCTGTCTCACTAGTAGTACCGCTTGGACTTCGACGAGTAGCTTGTTACCTCAGCTACGATCTTGTACCCTTGGGAGGGACTTGTAGATAGTCAGGCTTCTCAGCCTTTTTCTTTTGTAGTTGTCTGTACCCAGACATGTAATGCTTCCGTTGCTTGTATGCTCTGAATGATGGGTCATGAGACCTCTGTTTGTATTTATGCTATGTGGCTCTTCTGAGCCTTTATGTATATGAGTTTGCGTTATGTTGTGATGCCATGTTGTACAACACATACTTGCATGTTATGCGTACGTGTAACGTGTATTGCTATGTGTGGGATCCGACAACCTAGTTGTCTATCCTTGGTAGCCTCTCTTATGGGGAAATGTAGTCTAGTGCTTCCACCGAGCCATGGTAGTCCGCTACAGCCCGGTTTACCCGGAGTCCTGCTAGCCTAGCACTAGTGCTCCGGAACACTTTGACTGGCCAGTATGTGATTCACTTCGTTCCTGTGTTTGTCCCTTTGGGGAAATGTCACGCGGTGACATCTGGAGTCCTGCCTAGCCTGCTACAGCCCGGTTCACCGGAGTCCTGTTAGCCCAGTGCTACAGCCCAGATTCGCACGCTGCTGACCGACATGCTCGATGTTGAATCATGTATGCATGTCCTTGTAAGTTAGTGCCACTTTGGGTTCACGACTAGTCATGTCGGCCCGGATTCTCTGTCATATGGTTGCTAGCGACACTATCATATACGTGAGCCAAAAGGCGCAAACGGTCCTGGGGCATGGTAAGGTGACACCCGTGGGAATACCGTGCGTGAGGCCGCAAAGTGATATGAGGTGTTACATGCTAGATCGGTGTGACTTAGAATCGGGGTCCCGACAGCTTTGGTATCAGAGCCTGACTGCCTGTAGGATGACCAAGCCAACCTGGTCGAAGTTGGATCTAGAAATTCTTTAGCTATATAGGGGAATTGATTGTGGAAGGGAATGTAAGGCTCTTTTTACCCCTTATACCTCATGCCTTCTGATCTGAGTCATCCTATCTTTCCTACGGGGTTAAGGACTAGGCTTCCTCTTCTGTCTATCAGGATCACGTGTTACTACTCCGTAGTCTCTTAGGATTGGTTGATCAGAGTCATATTCCAGTTTCGAGTACCTCCGGTGTGGCCTGTTTAGTAATATCTCAGAACCTTGAGTGATGATGTTGAGTTTGGTACTACCCCGTCTTTTGCAGAATGTCTCACTTTGAGCATTTTACTGCCGTTATGCTGCCGGAATTGTCCTAGGAGTTCGAGAGATACTAAATCCTTGTGCTACCTTCTGCATTCTTTAGTTGATGCTGAATTCATCCTTGTTTTCCTTGGTTTCGTTCTTCAGGATGTTGCCGGTTAACCGAAGTTCTGTTGCTCGTAGCCGGAACCACGGAGATGGTAGGGATGAGGATCCTCCCGACCAGTCTTCGTTGGCAGAGTTCATGTTAGAGATGGAGAAGAACAAGCGTGAGTCTAACTGTTTGTTAGCACGTATTGAGGAGAACACCGCACCTCAGTGCAAAGAGTCAGCGACCATATATGATTTCATTGGTTTGAAACCACCTACCCTCCATCATTCCATTGAGCCACTCGATGCCGGTGACTGGCTTCGTAGTATCACTCACAAGCTGCGTTCTGCGAACGTAGCTGAAAGTGGCAAGGTCACCGATGCTGCTTATCACCAGGAAGGTCCTGCTAGTATTTGGTGGCAGAACTATGAGGCTATGCTTCCAGCTGGCCAGATAACCACCTGGAGAGATTTCACTGAGGCTTTTCGCGAGCATCACATCCCTCTGGCTCTCATTGACCGCAAGAGAGAAGAGTTCTGTAGTTTCACCCAGGATAAGATGGTTGTTGATGCTTATAGTAGAGAGTTTGAGATCCTCGCCCGCTATGCTACAGAAGAGGTGTCCACGGACGCCAAGAAGCAGGCTAGGTTCCGGAAGGGTCTCAACCCCAAGTTGCGTCATGATCTCCACTTGCATCATTGCAATACATTCCAGGCTCTTGTGAACAAGGCCATTAATGCAGAGACAGCTCAACTCACTTACGAGGAGTCTCGTAAGCACACCCGTGGTTTGGGTTCTTCCTCCGGTTCTACTTCGCAGAAGCGCCAGATTTGGGTTCCGAACTCCGCTCTTCCACCCGGTTATACATCGAGGCCTTCTTGTGTGGCACCTTACCCAATTCAGTTACATGCTCCACCCAGGCCTATTGGTAGACCGCTTGTCAAAGCGGGTCCACGTCCTACTTCATGGACTTGTTTCACATGCGGAGAGCCAGGACACTATGCACGTGACTGCTCTCAAACCAATTATGCTCCACCCCCGTCTGAGAAGTCTGTTGGCCGTGGTAAGCCATCACGCAAGATGATCAGTGTCAAGTCAGCTCCCACTGAACGTGGATGTGTGCATCACGTCTCAGCTAAAGACGCTCATGATGATCCAGATGTCGTTCTTGGTACACTCCTTGTCAACTGTCATTCAACTTCGGTTCTGTTCGATACCGGAGCATCTCACTCCTTCATCTTTGAAGGCTATGCTCGTTTGCACGACATGTCATCTTGTGATATGCCAACTCCACATGAAATCCAAACCCCAGGGTCTAGATGGCAAACTACCAGAATAAGCCATGGTAATGAAATCCTTGTTGACAGACTTGTATTCCTTGCATCATTTGTAGCCCTCAAGTCTTCAGATATTAACATCATCTTGGGTATGGACTGGATGATAGCTCATCATGCCAAGATTGATTGTTTCACTAGGTCTGTTCAGCTTACACACCCATCTGGCAAGATAGTCACTGTCTCCACTAGAGTTGCAAAGCGCCAACTCTATTCTCTTAATGCCAACCCTCTTCCTGTCCTTGAAGATATCCCGGTAGTCTGTGACTTCTCGGATGTCTTTCCAGAGGAACTGCCAGGTATTCCACCTGACAGAGATGTAGAGTTTGTCATAGATCTTATCCCAGGAACCGCTCCAATCTCTAGGAGACCTTACAAGATGGCACCCTTAGAACTAGCTGAGCTTAAGAAACAACTCGATGAATCCTTGCAAAAGGGTTTCATCCGTCCTAGTTCTTCTCCCTAGGCTTGCCCCGTCCTCTTCGTCAAGAAGAAGGATGGAATGGACCGAATGGTTGTAGATTATCGTCCCATTAATTTGGTCACGATAAAGAACAAGTATCCGCTCCCCAGGATCAACAATCTGTATGATCAGCTCGCTGGATCCTCGGTCTTTTCCAAGATGGATTTGAGGTTAGGCTACCATCAAATCAAGATCAGAAATGGGGACATTCCTAAGACGGCTTTTGTCACTCGTTATGGCCAGTACGAGTACACCGTCATGTCCTTTGGTCTAACCAATGCTCCAGCTACATTATCTCGCTTGATGAACTCAATCTTGATGGAGTACTTAGATAAGTTCATCATGGTTTACCTCGATGATATTCTTATCTACTCGAAGAACGAGGAAGAGCATGCCGAACATCTTAGACTTGTGTTAGAAAAACTCAGAGAGCACCGCCTTTATGCCAAGTTCTCCAAGTGCGAATTTTGGTTGCCAGAAGTGACCTACCTGGGCCACGTGATATCTGGTAAGGGCATTGCTATCAATCCCGAGAGAGTTCAGGCCGTTCTTGATTGGACTCTGCCTGAAATGGTTAAGCAAGTTAGGAGTTTCCTTGGCCTAGCCAGTTATTGTCGCCGCTTCGTTGAGAACTTCTCCAAAGTGGCCAAACCTCTCACGGAACTTCTCAAGAAAGATAAAAAGTTTGAGTGGTCCCCACAATGTGAGTACAGTTTTCAGGAACTGAAAACACGCCTGACTTCTGCTCCCATACTTGTGCCACCGGATTTCACTAAGGACTTTATTATCTATTCTGATGCCTCACGACAAGGACTAGGTTGCATTCTTATGCAAGATCGCCATGTGATTGCCTATGCATCTCGACAGTTGCATCCACATGAGGAGAATTATCCTACACATGATCTAGAGCTTGCAGTCATAGTCTATGCACTTAAGACCTGGCGACATTACCTTCTTGGTAAGCGTTGCGAGATTTACACCGATCACCAGAGTCTCAAGTATATCTTCACCCAACCAGATTTGAACCTTAGGAAAAGGCGTTGGTTGGAGTTGATCTCAGATTACGACTTAGGGATTACCTACACCCCAGGCAAGGGAAATGTCATGGCTGATGCACTAAGTTGTAAGTCCTATTGCAACAATCTCATGTTGCAACAGGGCCAACCACTTCTCCATGAGGAGTTATGTAAGCTCAACCTTCACATTGCTCCTCACGGATTCCTTTCTACCTTGGTGGCGAAACCTACTCTTGTGGATCAGATCATCTCTGCTCAGAAGCAGGATACGAGAATTTCCCAGATCAAGAGAAACTTTAACAAGGGAGTTGGTGGTAGTTTCTCTATAGATGATCATGGTGTTGTTTTCTTTGAGAGTCGCTTGGTGGTTCCCAAGAATCAACATCTTCGACAATTAATCCTTAAGGAGGCGCATGAATCTCCTCTCATGATTCATCCCGATAGTACTAAAATGTATCAGGACCTACACCAGAGGTTCTGGTGGACTAGGATGAAGAGAGAAATCGCTGAGTTCATTGCTAACTGTGATGTTTGTCGTCGCATTAAGGCAGAACATCAAAGGCCTGCTGGCACCCTTCAGCCTTTAGCTATTCTTGAGTGGAAATGGGATAAAGTTGGTATGGACTTCATCACCGGCTTTCCCAGGACCAAGAGAGGGAATAATGCTATCTTCATAGTCATTGATCGTCTTTCCAAAGTGGCTCACTTCCTACCTATTCGAGAGAGTATCACTGCTAGTCAGCTTGCTGACTTATATATTTCTCGAATAGTGTCACTTCATGGTGTTCCACTAGAGATCAATTCAGACCATGGTAGTCTTTTCACTTCTCATTTCTGGGAGAGTTTCCAAACTGCCATGGGCACCCATCTTTCCTTCAGTACCGCTTTCCACCCTCAATCAAGTGGTCAGGTGGAAAGGGTCAACCAAATTCTTGAAGACATGCTCAGAGCTTGCGTTATCTCATTCGGTATGGATTGGGAGAAGTGTCTTCCTTACGCCGAGTTTGCTTATAACAATAGCTACCAATCCAGCCTCAAGAAAGCTCCTTTTGAGATTTTGTATGGACGAAGATGTCGAACACCTTTGAACTGGTCAGAAACCGGTGAAAGACAATTCTTTGGACCGGATATGATCCAGGAAGCAGAAGAACAAGTTCGCATCATTCGTGAGAATTTGAAAACAGCCCAATCTCGTCAAAAGAGCCAGTATGACCGCCGTCATATGGAAGTGGCTTATGAAGTTGGCGACAAGGCTTACCTTCGGGTTACCCTTTGAAGGGTACCCATCGATTCAGTATCAAGGGCAAGTTGGCTCCTCGTTACATTGGTCCTTTTCGCATTCTCGCTAAACGAGGAGAGGTTGCCTACCAGTTGGAACTACCTCCACATCTTTTCCGAGTACATGATGTCTTCCACGTCTCTCAACTCAGGCGTTGCTTCTCGGATCCCATCCGCGGAGTGGACCACGAAACGCTTGATCTCCAAGATAACCTCACTTATCGAGAGTACCCCGTCCGCATTCTGGATCAAGCAGAGCGTGTCACTCGACGTCATAACATCAAGTTTCTCAAGGTTCAGTGGTCACATCATTCCGAGAGAGAAGCTACCTGGGAGCATGAAGATCGTCTTCGACTTGAGTACCCCACTTTCTTTCCGACAACTCCTGAATCTCGGGACGAGATTCTTTTGAGTGGGGCGAGTTGTCACATCCCTAGTTCTGGTATGACCTAGACTAGCTAGTCATTTGTGCATCATGTTTAAATTCCATTTAATTTGGAAATGAGGATTTGTGAAACCCTCAGAATCATTTCTGGAAATGACCCACATAAAAAATTGCTCCAAAAAGGTCCAAGAAAATGCTCATGTTGCTCTCTGAAAAATATTGGACAGAGATAAAAATCAAACCAACATTTTCAGGAGCTCATAAGTATTTATTTTGGGCATTCGGAATTAATGCAGTAATTATTTGCTTTGGATATATATTGTTATATATAAAAAATATTGTCCAAAAATTATGCCAGTAGTTGAGGAGCTCTAGAATAATACCACTAGCCCCTGAAAAAAATTGGCATAGAAAATAAAATGGTTTAGTATTTTTATTAAACCAAACAAATGTCAGAAAAATAGAAAAGAAAACAAAAATAGAGAAACGCTTACCTGGACCTTACCTACGGCCTGGCACTGTGCGGCCCAGCAGGCCGGCCCAGCCCACCAGGCCTCTGCCAGTCATCCCTCTCCTCTCGCCAGGAGGACGAGAGGCGCGTGCCCGGCGCCTGCGGCCACACACCGTGGCCACCTCCTGCTTCCGCCAACGCGGGAGAGGCTCCTAGAGCCGCCGCATACTCCCCCGACCCTCTCTCACTCTCTCCCTGAGTCAATCCCCTTTCCTCTGTCTCCCCCCCTCGCTCTTTCTCCCGCGCCCGAGCGCTACCGTCGCTGCAGCTCGTCGCCGTCGTAGCTACCGCCTCCCCCTCGCCCTCTCTCCGTGTCTGCAAGCTCCGCTACGACCTTCTCTTCGTCCCCGACGAGCCACGCACCGCCGGACGCCCTGCTGCCTCGCCATCGACCAGTCTTCTCCGCGCACGGCCGCCGGATCGCCATCGCCGTTACGCTGCCGTCTGGTCCTCCCCGAGCTTGCTGAGCCTCCCTACCGACTCCATGTGAGCCCCTGCTTCGCTTACCCCCTAACTCCATGCCCGATTTCGAGCTCTAGCTGCCTCCTCCACCGGAGCCGAGACGCACCGCCGCACGAGCTCGATGCCGGTTCGATGCCGGTGACACTCCGGTGACCACTTGGTTCCGGGCATGCACCCAATGTTTTCGCCGCACCGCGTAGAAGCCATAGGTGCTAACCCCGCATCGCCACGGCCGTCGTAGCCTCGACCCCGAGCTCACCCGAGCTCCGGCCGCCGCCAAGCTTGCTGCTGCCGCCACCACAGGCCACCGTAGCCCCCCATGCCTGCTCCATTAGGTGCGCGCGAGCTCCAGCTAGCCGTAGAGGCCAACCGCGTCGCAAACCGCCGCCTGTAGCGCGAGCCCGAGCAACTCCAACGAGCCTCCACCGCGAGATGTGTCGTCGGTGCTTAATCCGGCGATGCTGACGTGGCAAGATTAGTTTAGGACTAATCCCCTCCCCCATTAGTGACAGTGACAGTGGGCCCTGGCGCCTTAATCTTTTAGTTTAATTAGAAATAACCCCCTACCTGTGACACTGACATGTGGACCCCACACGTCAGGTTTGACCTGGTCAGCGCCATTGACCTGCTGACGCAGGCATGACGCAGTGCTGACGCAATAAATGAATTCTGGATTATTTCTATTTTGGAAATTCCAGAAAATTAGCTAAACCCCCTACCTGTGACACTGACATGTGGACCCCACACGTCAGGTTTGACCTGGTCAGCGCCATTGACCTGCTGACGCAGGCATGACGCAGTGCTGACGCAATAAATGAATTCTGGATTATTTCTATTTTGGAAATTCCAGAAAATTAGCTAAACTTCAAAAATTCATAGAAATTCAACCGTAGCTCAGATTGAAATAATTTATATATGGAAAATTATCAGAAAAATTCAATCTATCCATCTGTACCATTTTCATGCATGACAAACCAACTTATACATGTTGTATATGAGGAAACACATGAATGGCATTTATAAAGGCTTATTTTGGAGTTGCATTTGAAACTTTGTTTCAAATGGACCTCATGCAAATAAATGCTAGTTGCATTAACCCAAACAACATCACATCTTCATGCCATGTTCATGCATCATATTGTTGCATATGCTTGTGTATTGATTTCCGACACCATTCCTGTCGATGGGTCCCGCTCCGGAGAGTGCTCCAAAGTACCTGTCTGAGGAGCAGTGACCCCTGTTGATCTACCAGGCAAGCAAACCCCCTCGTTCATTCTGATACAACCCTACTCTCTCGCTCCTGCTCTCATTTATTGCATTAGGACAACAACAATTCAACTGCTACTTTATGCTGCGGTAGTTGAACCCATTCCTCTGCATGACCTGTCATTGCCACAGTAAATAGTTAAAACCCACTAGCATGTGTAGGAGTTGATTGAGCCATGTTGTGTTCCTACCATGCCATCCTGCTATTGCTTAGAGTTGTGTCAGGTTTGATTCATCGGGAATAAATTGGAGTGTTACGATATGTTCCGGTGCTGAGAGTTAAGCGCGTGAACACGATTTGGTAAAGGTAGCGGTGAGAGGCCATGTAGGAGTACATGGTGGGTTGTCTCATTGGGACCGTCCTTAAGAACTAAGTTCTATTTAAGTTGTCCAATGACTAGCTACTACCACACATCGGGCTCCGGGCGCTCCAATCTCTCTCGACTTATTAACCGCCTTGATCTCTGTCCAGGAGTTGCAAATAGTTTCTGGTGTTTGTAGGTAGTGCTATTTTTCTACCGAGTGGCACCCGGCAGGGTGGACTTGGGACAGACTAGGCACCGTGGCCCGGTGTACCGAGTGGCACCCAGATGGTGGGCTCGGGAACCCTGTACACATCGTTTGGGGCCGTGAGCGAAACCCCGGCCGGATCTCCTTGCGGATGGAACCCAAATAGGCGATAAACCTGGACTAGAGTCTTGTGTGGTTAGTCAGGTCGTGGCCGACTCCCTCGCCAGGCTTCCGCTTGAAGGTTGCCGAGATACATGACGTGTATATGGTGATAAGTGGTGAGAGCGTGTGTGAAGAAGTACACCCCTGTAGGGTTATCATGATCTATTCGAATAGCCGTGTCCTCAGTTATGGACTTCTTGGATGCTTACGTGGTACATAGACAACTTAAAGTGGATACTCTAAAATGCTCAAGACAAGTGTGAGTGCTATGGATGGCCTCCTCGTAGAGAGACGGGGATGAATCCATAGTAGTGTATTGATGTGGTGATTAGTGGACTCGTGTGCGCTGCCTCACCTCAAAGAAGTTTCTCGTTGTCGTAGAACAGGATAGCCACTGAGTCAAAGCTGGCTTGCTGCAACTAAACCCCACATCACCTTCTTGATACAATGCATGTATGATAGGATCTGATGTAAGTCTTGCTGAGTACCTTTGTACTCATGTTTGCTTTATTTATGTTTTGCAGGTGAGACATCTGTCTCACTAGTAGTACCGCTTGGACTTTGACGAGGAGCTTGTTACCCTCAGCTACGATCTTGTACCCTTGGGAGGGACTTGTACATAGTCAGGCTTCTCAGCCTTTTTCTTTTGTAGTTGTCTGTACCCAGACATGTAATGCTTCCATTGCTTGTATGCTCTGAATGATGGGTCATGAGACCTCTATTTGTATTTATGCTATGTGGCTCTTCTGGGCCTTTATCTGGTTATGTTGTGATGCCATGTTGTACAACACATACTTGCATGTTATGCGTACGTGTAACGTGTATTGCTATGTGTGGGATCCGACAACCTAGTTGTCTATCCTTGGTAGCCTCTCTTATGGGGAAATGTAGTCTAGTGCTTCCACCGAGCCATGGTAGTCCGCTACAGCCCGGTTTATCCGGAGTCCTGCTAGCCCAGCACTACTGCTCCGGAACACTTAGACTGGCCAGCATGTGATTCACTTCGTTCCTGTGTCTGTCCCTTCGGGGAAATGTCACGCGGTGACATCTGGAGTCCTGCCTAGCCTGCTACAGCCCGGTTCACCGGAGTCCTGTTAGCCCAGTGCTACAACCCGGATTCACACGCTGCTGACCGACATGCTCGATGTTGAATCATGTATGCATGTCCCTGTAAGTTAGTGCCACTTTGGGTTCACGACTAGTCATGTTGGACCAGGTTCTCTGTCATATGGATGCTAGCGACACTATCATATATGTGAGCCAAAAGGCACAAACGGTCCCGGGGCATGGTAAGGCGACACCCGTGGGAATACCATGCGTGAGGCCGCAAAGTGATATGAGGTGTTACATGCTAGATCGGTGTGACTTAGAATCGGGGTCCCGACAGTCTTCCCATAGGTTTCTTAATAGTGGAATCCGCAAGATTCAAGTTTAGAGAGCAATCATGAAAATCACGGAAATGTAGCAAATCACACAAAGTTTTGGGAATAGTGGAGACACTAGCACCCAAATCACACAAAGCATAAAACTCATGATCTTTAATTTTAATTTTAATAGTTGGTTCCCACTCATCACAAAGTTTTCTAGGGATAGAAACTTCCAATTCAAGTTTTTCTTCATAAGATTGCATCAAGGCATCAACGATATGTTTAGTAAACGCTTTATTTTGACTATAAGCGTGAGGAGAGTTTAGAACGGATTGCAACAAGGGAATACAATCAATTATAGAGCAATTTTCATAATTAAATTCCTTGAAATCTAATATAGTGGGTTTAGCAACATCTAGGGTTTAATTTCTTCAATCCCACTTTTATCAAATTTAGCATCAAGATCAACAAATTCCAAATTCTTAGAACGCCTTCTAGGTGAAGGTGGATCATATTCAGTCCCATCATTATCAAGATTCATATTGCAAAACAAAGATTTAATAGGGGACACATCCATAAATTTTAGATCTTCATCATTATTTTCATAGGAACTAGAAGAACACGCTTTTATAAAGGCATCTTTCTTAGCACGCATCCTAGCGGTTCTTTCTTTGCACTCGTCAGTGGAAATTCTCATGGCTTTGAGAGACTCATTGATATCATGCTTAGATGGAATAGATCTAAGTTTCAAAGAATCAACATCAAGAGCAATTCTATCAACGTTCCTAGCCAAATCATCAATCTTAAGAAATTTTTCTTCAATCAAAGTATTAAAATTCTTTTGCGAAGTAATAAATTCTTTAATATTAGATTCAAAATCAGAGGGCATATTATTATAATTTCCATAAGAATTGTTGTAGGAATTACCATAATTATTAGAGGGATTACTAGGATAAGGCCTAGGGTTGAAATTTCCTCTATACGCGTTGTTACCAAAATTGTTCCTACCAACAAAATTCACATCCGTAGATTCATTATTATTCTCAATCAAAGTAGACAAGGGCACATCATTAGGATCAGAATAAACACTCTTATTAGCAAATAATTTCATAAGTTCATCCATCTTTCCACTCAAAACATTAATTTCTTCTATCGCATGCACCTTTTTATTAGTAGATCTTTTAGTATGCCATTGAGAATAATTAACCATAATATTATCTAGGAGTTTAGTAGCTTCTCCTAAAGTAATTTCCATAAAAGTGCCTCCTGCGGCCGAATCTAAAAGATTTCTAGAAGCAAAATTCAATTCGGCATAAATTTTTTGTATAATCATCCACAAATTTAAACCATGAGTAGGGCAATTACGTATCATTAGTTTCATTCTTTCCCAAGCTTGTGCAACATGTTCATGATCAAGTTGCTCAAAATTCATAATATCATTTCTAAGAGAGATGATCTTAGCGGGAGGAAAATACTTAGAGATAAAAGCATCCTTGCACTTGTTCCATGAATCCATACTATTTTTATGCAAAAATGAAAACCAAGCTTTAGCACGATCTCTAAGCGAAAAAGGAAATAGCTTCAATTTAACAATATCATTATCAACATCTTTCTTCTTTTGCATGTCACACAAATCAACGAAGCTATTAAGATGGGTAGCGACATCTTCACTAGGAAGGCCGGAGAACGGATCTTTCATGACAAGATTCAGCAAAGCAGTATTAATTTCACAAGATTTAGTATCGGTAAGAGGAGCAATCGAAGTGCTAAGGAAATCATTATTATTGGTATTGGTGAAGTCACACAATTTAGTATTATCTTGAGCCATCGCGACAAACAAGAAATCCAACACACGAGCAAACAAAAAGCAGACGGGCAAAAGAGGCAAATAGAGAGGGAGGACAGAGAGAGAGAGGGGGAGAATAAAACGGCAAGGGTGAATTGGGGGGAGAGGAAAACGAGAGGCAAATGGCAAATAATGTAATGCGGGAGATAGGGATTGCGATGGGTACTTGGTATGTTGACTTTTGCACAGACTCCCCGGCAACGGCGCCAGAAATTCTTCTTGCTACCTCTTGAGCACTGCGTTGGATTTCCCCGAAGAGGAGAGGATGATGCAGCAAAGTAGTGTAAGTATTTCCCTCAGTTTTTGAGAACCAAGGTATCAATCCAGTAGGAGGCTACGCGCGAGTCCCTCGTACCCACACAAAAACAATAGCTCAACGCAACCAACGCGCTTAGGGGTTGTCAATCCCTTCACGGTCACTTACGAAAGTGAGATCTGATAGAGATGATAAATAATATTTTTTGGTATTTTTGGTATAAAGATGCAAAGTAAAAAGTAAAAGTAAAGCAATAATAAAGTGATGGAGATTGATATGATGAGAAAGAGACCCGGGGGCCATAGGTTTCACTAGTGGCTGCTCTCAAGAGCATAAGTATTCTACGGTGGGTGAACAAATTACTGTTGAGCAATTGACAGAATTGAGCATAGTTATGAGAATATCTAGGTATGATCATGTATATAGGCATCACGTCCGAGACAAGTAGACCGACTCCTGCCTGCATCTACTACTATTACTCCACTCATCGACCGCTATCCAGCATGCATCTAGAGTATTAAGTTAAAAACAGAGTAACGCCTTAAGCAAGATGACATGATGTAGAGGGATAGTTTCATGCAATATGATAAAAACCCCATCTTTTTATCCTCGATGGAAACAATACAATACGTGCCTTGCTGCCCCTTCTGTCACTGGGAAAGGACACCGCAAGATCGAACCCAAAGCTAAGAACTTCTCCCATGGCAAGAACAACCAATCTAGTAGGCCAAACCAAACTGATAATTCAAAGAGACTTGCAAAGATAACGAATCATACATAAAAGAATTCAGAGAAGATTCAAATATTATTCATAGATAGACTTGATCATAAACCCACAATTCATCGGTCTCAACAAACACACCGCAAAAAGAAGATTACATCGAATAGATCTCCACGAGAGAGGGGGAGAACATTGTATTGAGATCCAAAAAGAGAGAAGAAGCCATCTAGCTACTAACTATGGACCCGTAGGTCTGAAGTAAACTACTCACACTTCATCGGAGGGGCTTGGATGATGATGTAGAAGCCCTCCGTGATCGATGCCCCCTCCAGCGGAGCTCCGGAACAGGCCCCAAGATGGGATCTCGTGGATACAGAAAGTTGCGGCGGTGGAATTAGGTTTTTGGCTCCGTATCTGATCGTTTGGGGGTACGTGGGTATATATAGGAGGAAGAAGTACGTCGGTGGAGCAACAGGGGGCCCACGAGGGTGGGGGCGCGCCTGGTAGGGTAGGGCGCGCCCCCTACCTCGTGGCCTCCTGTTACGTGCCTTGACGTAGGGTCCAAGTCTCCTGAGTTGTATTCGGTGAGAAAATCACGTTCCCGAAGGTTTCATTCCGTTTGGACTCCGTTTGGTATTCCTTTTCTTCGAAACCCTAAAACAGGCAAAAAACAGCAATTCTGGGCTGGGCCTCCGGTTAATAGGTTAGTCCCAAAAATAATATAAAAGTGGATAATAAAACCCAATAATGTCCAAAACAGTAGATAATATAGCATGGAGCAATCAAAAATTATAGATACGTTGGAGACGTATCACCTACATGTAACCCTGGGTACCCCCGGTGCCTATATAACCCAAGGGGTTTTAGACCGTAGGGTTACATTCATTCACATACGATCTCAAGGTTGATCATCATGTACTTTGTACTCCATCCACAATCAATACAATAGAAGCAGGACATAGGTTTTTACCTCTTTGAGAGGGCCTGAACCTGTGTAAAAATCGTGTCCCTCTTTGTGATGTTACCATCAAGATAAGATCATTAGCTCAGGACCCCCTACCCGAGATCTGCCGGATTCAACTCCGACATTGGTGGCCCATGCAAGTTCCACTGTGTGGTCAAAGCGGCTCGATGGAGAGTCGGTTCAGCTGTCCCGGAGACAGAAAGCAGCTTTTTCCGGTCTCCCTTGAGGGGGCCGATGGGGCCGGTGGATGAACTTGCGGCATTCTCCATGGCTTCAAGCTCCTAAAATGGCGATGGAGCTAAGGAGGTAGATGAGCTTTGTGCAAGATATGGGAGATTGAAGGGATGTGAAATCTCTTATGCTTTTTCCTCAACCATATAGGGGGAATCCCTAGTCATGGGACGACGAGACGTTTGAGTCCTACCATGGTAAATCCGCGTGTTTCCCAAGTGTTGTGCCTTACGTGCACATGCAAATCAAGGAAATAAATCAATGATACCTGTAGAGCCAGTATCAGGGCCTGCTACAACTCGCCTCATTGTACATGTCAATGGTGGGACCCCGTCTAGGTGGCATACTCTGAAAACCGGTCAGGGTGGGACCTGCAGTAGGTCCTCGGAAGGAGTTTATTTAGCTCTTAAGGCATCCACTTTGGTGCAAGGACTTCAGACCCGAGAACATTCTCGGACATGGGGTTAATCTACAAGACAAAGATATCAGGTTTGTTGAACTCACCTACGAAGCTGAAGACTAAAGATGAAGTCATGACTTGGAAGAGTTGAGCTTTGTCTGTGGCTTGCAGACTAGTTCAGGGGCTAACAATGGTTTCCTACATAGGAGGGTGCTAACCATGTCAGCCCCCAAAAGATGGGTTGGGTCAAGGACCCCCAAACTATCACACAAGTGGTCCACGTCTGACAGGCCCCACGATGTACTCAAGATGGAATCTTCCAAAGACTTGGCACATACTCCAAGACATGATGTGATCCTCGACATGCTTATTCCCTAATGTAACTGACCTAGGTGTAACCCTAGGTACCCCCGGTGTCTATATAAGCCGAGGGTTTGGACCGTAGAGGCAGATTCATTCACACATACGATCTCGAGGTAGATCAACCTGTACTCTCTACCCCATCCACACTCAATCAAATACAAGCAAGGCGTAGGGTTTTACCTCTTTGAGAGGGCCTGAACCTGGGTAAACAATCACTACTGCAGGATTCTGCTAACGCGACAATACGATCAGAGACCCTTTGACGAAACTGTGTGCAATGCAATAATCGCAAACGATGGTGTAAAAGAACCGTCGAAAAAGGTGCAAAACGTTTGCGATGGCGGAGCCATCAAACATGGTTCAGATTTTAGTTGTGTGTGTGATGCAGGGCATATGGTTCAGTTCAATGAACTGTTTGCGATGAGGCGGAACAAAAGAAACGGGCAGCCAGATGAAGGCGTGTGCGATATACAACATATGGTTCACTGGGATGAACTGTTTGTGATGAGGAGGAATACTAGAAATGGGCAGCTAGATAAAGGTGTGTGCGATTGAGGGCATACGCTTCAGAAGGATTAACTGTTTGTGATTAGGCAACAGAATAGAAATGGGTCAGCCAGATCAAAGTGTCTGCGATTGATGGCATACACTTCACACGGATGAACTGTTTGCGATTAGCCACAACAAACTGAAATAGTTAGATAGATCAACATGTGTGCGGTAGACGGGCACACACACTCTAATTAAAAGAAGTGTGCGCAATGGTAATAACGAGCGCACACGATTGTTGGAACAAGACGTGTGCTGACATTGCCTATTGCGGTGCACCCTATGGTGCAAACGCCACGTACGTGGCCGAGAAGGCGTACGTGCCCACATTACGCCTTCCGGTAATAGTGCCGCACTTACAACCGTCATTAAATTTTGAGCATGTGTCCCATCACATTCCAAAATGCAAACCTGTTCACACCGATCAAAACCTAAACAGTTACCCACTTAGGAGCGTATTAGTACTTGGTTATAAATACTACTACTCCAAGATGACTGCACATTCCTCCTCAACTCCTCATCCACAAAAACAAAACAAGTCATTCATCATCGTTCCCTTGCATCAGCAATGGCCAGCGTGAGTTCTGGGCCGAGAGATTGCCACCAGGGAGATGCGAGCATGGAAGCGGAAGCACCAGAGATGTCCCGCCTCGCTGCGAATGCAGCCGGCATGTCCCGCCATGCGGCGGTAGCAGCACAGAGGTCCCGCCACTCCGTCGAAGCAGCACGGAGGTCCCGCCGCACCGTTGATGCAGCAGACTGGTCCGGCCGCGCCGCGGAAGCAGAAGAGATGTCCCGCCACGCCGCAAATGCAGCAGATATGTCCTCCCGCTCCGCGGCGGCCTGAAAAATGTCTCGCAGGCAGGCGAGGACTCTTACAGGCGCATGCATGCGATCGTCCATAGCCAGATGGATCAGATCTCCGGCTGGGCGAGGTCGCATGAGGACATGAAAGCCTCTTTTGAATAGGCTACCGGCGTCATCCGGCAACTAAATGAGAGCAATGCGAAGCTCCGGGCCGAGCGCGACCTGCTGAGGGCGAAGGTTGTCGGAAGTGTGGAGCAGCAGGAGGAGACCACTGCCTTGTTGAAGAGGACTGGCTTCATCATCGAGAGACTTATGGACGAGAATGCCATGTTACGCATCGAGCACAGAAGGGTGGTGGAGGAATCCGTGGATGCTCTCAAGCAGCATCTTGAGGACAAGAAAGAGCTCATCGCCGCTCGCCGCGGAGACTAGTTCCCGCGGCCTGCAGCAACGTATCAAGAAAGTAGAGATCAGCGAGCCAGATCGTTGTCTTCCTTCTTCTTTTGCCCTTGTGTATTTCGGGCGTTGTCGCATGTGGCTTTTTTAATTATGTTTATTTTTGCGAGGATTTTAATTATGTTCCTAAATATGTAAGACAATTATTATCCACCGTCATCGTCCTTATATTCGTCATGCTTGCTATAAGTCGCAGTCGATGCTATATAGGTCCGTCGGATCTTACATCAAGATCCATGCAAAACTTTCTTTTTAGATTTTTATTTTTCTCTCTTAAATCTTAGTCCAGTGAGACATATAGCCACGTCGTAGAACAGGGGTTCGGGCGCCATTAATGGAGACGTTGGGAGGGAAGTGCGCGGCGGGTAGAGGTCAAAGGGCTCTCCTTCCGATGAGCACGCGCAGGGGTCTGATAAGATGCTTCCCGTACTCAAATAGCTACCCCGCATGGCACCTCCTAGCCAATAAAAAAGGGACGCGTGGCGGCACATAATTGGTAAGTAGAACGCCCATGGTTTCAATAATACTTGTGTTTTCGATTTGTAACGTGACAACACTTGTTCCAAAATGACTTTGTTGATTGTTAATAGGTGCGCCTTCGCAAATCGGACAGAAAAATTACCAAAACATGTTGGTGCCATGTCATTGACACCATGCCAAGTTTCATGATTTTCAGGCGTGTTTTGGATTTACAGGAATTAAAAAACCAAGTTTCTCAATATATCCGGTCGAGCCACGACGCCTAGATGTTTAAATTTCATTCTCATTTCTTGCATGGAACCTAGAAATTCACTCAATGACACACTTGTGATTTTTCAACCAACTTTGGTACACTGGAGCATATGCTTGTAGTTCAAATTTGAATTATGCACATTAAATGTGCAGAAACTCAATTAATGTATAAAAAAGGCCAAACGAAGCCGGAATAATTCTAAAATTTAGCACGATATTTCTATTTGGTCTAATCTGCCTGCGTAAAAAAATTAAGGCAGAAGAAGCGTCTGTCATTTCACACACGGAGGTGACACGTTCCCTTTCGGAACCACCATCCTTCTTGAGGGAAGCTCCAGTTTGCAAGAAGATTACACCAAAGCTTGTCCCAATTTGGCCAAAAAAATTAGCACAACATGTTGGTGCCATGTCATGACACCATGCCAAGTTTCATGATTTTCAGGCATGTTTTGGATTCACAGGAATTAAAAAACTAAGTTTCTCAATCTTTCCGGCCGAGCCACGACGTCCACATGTTTGAATTTCATTCTCATTTCTTGCATTGGACCTAGAAATTCATCCAAGGACACACATGTGATTTTTCAACCAACTTTGGTGCACTGGAGCATGTGCTTGTAGTTCAAATTTGAATTATGCACATTAAATGCCCAGAAACTCAATTAATGTATAAAAAGGCCAAACGAACCCGGAATAATTCCAAAATTTAGCACGATATTTCTATTTGGTCTAATCTGCCTGTGTTAAAAAATTAAGACAGGAGAAGGCAGTGTACGTATGTCGTTTCGCACACGAAGATGACACGTTCCCTCTCGGAACCACGAACCTTCTTGAGGGAAGCTCCAATTTGAAGAAGCTTACACCAAAGCTTGTCCCAATTCGGCCAAAAAAATTAACACAGCATGTTGGTGCCATATCATGACACCATGCCAAGTTTCATGATTTTCAGGCGTATTTTAGATTTATAGGAATTAAAAAACCAAGTTTCTCAATCTTTCTGGCCGAGCCACAACACCCAGATGTTTGAATTTCAATCCCATTTCTTGCATGGGACCTATAAATTCACCCAAAGACATACATGTGATTTTTTAACAAACTTTGGTGCACTGGAGCATGTGCTTGTAGTTTAAATTTGAATTATGCACATTAAATGCCCAGAAACTCAATTAATGCATAAAAATGCCAAACGAACCCGGAATAATTCTAAATTTAAACACGCCACTCATGTACTAGTTGCATGTTCACTGTACGTAAATGTTTCTAGCTATTCAAACACCATCCTTTTTCTCCGGAACACCATTGTCTTTCAAAAACATAATGAAAAAAATTAGTTATACCACAAACAGTTTACTAGAAAGAATCATGTGGGATGCGATATAAAATATCTTGGCGCACCGTCTTATCTAGCTTACGCAGGAAGCTTCGTCATTTACAGTCCATCGCCCCCGCTTGAATCACACTTGCGCGCCAGTTTCTCGCAGCACCGAGCAAAATTTTTTTTGCCACCGCGAAAATATCTATCTCCCCGCCCCCTCCCTGCCACCAAAAGCCACATTTCCACTGTTCCTTCTTTCTTTCCAAGTTCAAACATTCACTACTGCTTACTGGCAGCTCAGCCTCCTCGCCGGCGACCCTTCTTCTTGCAACGCCGCCTCCTTGCCGGCTACCCTTCTTCTTGCAGCACCGCCTCCTCGTCGGTGACCCTTCTTCTTGCAGCGCCGCCTCCTCGCCGGCGATCCTTCTTCTTGCTCCACGGCCTCCTCGCCGCCGACCCTTCTTCTTGCTGTGCGGCCTCATCGATATGGTCAGGTAATCCACACCCCACCCACACCATTCTCCTCCTTTCCCGTCCCACATGCCCCGACCGACGGCGTGACACCTTCCATTGAAATCACTGTCCCCTCCTCCAATTAAGCGCCGCCCACAGTCATTTTGCATGTAGTATAACATGGATCTCAGTAGCATGCGGCCGCACGCGCGCACGGGGTCGCTATAGCTGCCATGCGTGCCGACCGCCAAATCTTGGAGGAGCACCTCGACTTCGAGGCCACCATCGATACCGCCACGCGGTTGTCTACTTAAAAATACAGTTCGTGCTGTTTTCTCGAGGCCACCGCTAGTGCCTTCTAGTGATTTGTCCTCTGTAATGTTAATATGCAATCTGATGTTCAGTTAACAGTTTGGTCCTCTAAAATGTAATGTTCAGTTAACACTTTGGTCCAACAATTGCTACTTTTCGTAGTACTGTTCTCAAGCATTATTTGTTTTGTTAATTGTCTTATCTTCTAGTACATGTTTCTATTCTGCAATGTCGTGCTCAGTTAACTATTTTGGTTCATCTGGTCTGCTGTCCATTTAACTGTTTGGTTCAGTTCTGCAATTTGATTTTCATTTACTGTGGGTACAATTTTGTATTGTTATGCATGTGACACCAATTGAATTTGGATGTACTCAATACATATTCTACTAATAGTATGGCAACTCTCAGTTAACCCGATCAAGATCTTCCTTATGTGTGTTGCAGGGAAACAATGGGAGACACTGCGGTTTACCATCGAGGTTTGTTCAAGCATGGTCCTTTGGCTAACAACACATTATTGTGCAGTTGCAGGAATCATTCTAATATTTAGGTTTCTTACAATTGGGTCTTGCACATGTAGGTCCTGCTGTCAGAGGCTTAGACCCACTGTTCGACCCATTTTGCATATGGGGAAATGAGATGTCCATGAATATCAGTCAAGTAAAGAAACTCAGAAAGATTGTTAGGATGAAGAAACTTGCGATGAATAATAGTAAGATCTTTGTTTACACAATGAAGAAGACATCAGTCAACTATAGCATGGCACTAACTCTTTTACCTTGTTTTTACCCCTTGCGCCATTTCAAAATTTATAACAGCGATTTATACATATCTTTGTTTTTAGTACTTTTTAAAGCAGTTCACCGATGATTACCTCTCAAACCACCTGCATGGTCAAGAGGCGAGGAATGTATTCATTCAACACCCACGGTACAATATTGAAGTCTTGCTGAAGAGGACGAAGGTTGGGCGGGCAATTATCCATAGCCACTGGCCTAAAGTTGCAAGGACATTCAACATCACTGAAGGCTCAATATTTGCCTTTCGGTTTGCAGTTTCCTAGATGAGATTCATCTGTCTATTTACCATGTATGATGCTACTTTCCAAAGGTTTTTGATGGTGCATGTGAAACTTGGTGTTGTTGTGTAATGGTGTAACTGAGTGCCGAAGCTATCTGATGTAATTCGATTATGAAATCCTGGTTGCTGTTATACGGATATGAAATATCTGGTGTATTTTATAAGAAACATCAATTTGATTAGTACATGGATTATCAACAATAGGCTAATTACCCTGCTTATGGGGTTTTCTATTGTAGACAGTTACTCAGACAACACCGTGGGCAATGAACTCAAATAACCCGCACGGTTTCTAGAAAGTAGGCGTGTTCGATCAACTAACAATCACACACGGCTTCCGGCAACGAACTGTTTGCGTTAGGCCACCTTGCACAAACATTTCCACACAAAGAACTGTGTGTGATATACATACCTACGGAAATGTTTTTCCGGGATTCACCGTGTGGCATGTACATACCTACAGAAATGATTGAGTTTTGATGCCTCGCACGATCGCACACGAGCTCATTTGGTGTCCCAGGAGGGCCTATCCCCGACGGTTACTGGGTCGTGTGGGAAGGACCCCCTATCGCCCACACTCACTTGGCGACGGTTCCAAATGCCGTCGCGGAAAGGGGTTAAAAGACCGTTTGTATAATACATCATTGTACCAGTGAATGTGTCTCTTCTTCATCCTGTTACAGTCGTGCCATGCAAGATCACCAGCTCGGGACCTCCCTACCCTAGATCTGCCGAATTTAGCTCCGTCAAGTTATGAGCGTGCGGAGCGATGGGGTGGTGTTTGACGGTGGTGTAGGGGTCACCGACAGTACATTGACGCGATGCTCGAAGCGGGCACATGATAGCCGTGGTGATCCAAGGAGGCGTGAAGCTAGCATGGCAGTGCGGCGGGGCGGCGCCGATGAGGGTGAGGTAGTGCATCGTTCGGTGCTCGAGGTCGCACATGGGAGGACGAGGGAAGGTGAAAATTAGGTTGTTGGCTCCCACCAACGTGGGTGGGGATATAGAGTTGAAACTCCCCCAATATATGCTGGGGTAGACTTGTTCATTGGCAGCCCAACCCAGAAGCCCGACATTTGGGTCGGGCTCAAGCCTGGCTTTTCCGCTCGGAGCCCTACCTTGAAGCCGTGAACGTGCCAAAAATATTAATTTATATAAAAATAGGTGTAATATACTATTTTTATCCCCAAATCATTATTTCAAATGAAAAATGCATTGTTCACATGTTTTTGGCGGACTCGGGCTTGAGATTTTCACCTGGGTTCTGTCAAGCCCGACGAGAAACCTAGCTCGGCCCGACTAGGTATGATCAGGTTTATGCTGGAGCATGTTTTTTTTTGACCTAACCCCTCATACTAAGAATGTTTTTGAAAAAAAGAGATCTTTTGAAGATGATCTAAAGCCAGCTAATGCGAACCAAACCATTAGTTGTACCATTTTGCGCTAGGTTTTGCAAGAGTTCCCACTTAGCACCGGATCTACCACCACACGTACTGATTATGTGAGAAAACACATATACAAGGCTTAAAAGGATCTAAATATAAGATGCATTGCCTGGACAGTTCCTTGCCCCGTTCTCACGACCCAAGGGAAGGGGCGGCGACTGATCTACATCTTCCCTGACGAGACCGTGTCCTTCTACCCTCCCCCTTCCGTCTATTGTGCCCACGATAAGAAGGGACGAAGACTTCAAGTGCTCCGGCTAGTGAAGTTAGGATTAGGATAAATTTCGGTTGTACTCTCCGATCGGCAATGGTCAGGCGACGGAGTCATCGTCGATGTGAAATAAGGTCGCTGCACCCCATCATAGTTTGGTGGTGCATCTTCGTATGTGGAGGCGTGTGAAGAATGTTGTGTCCCGGATCTGGTTCTCCGGGTTTGGCTCCATTTCCTCGCGTCTTGACTTTTCACTAAGTTTGTTATGTTAAGTGATAAAATATTATACGATTTTTGGGAGTTTTTTATTTAGCAAAAGTCTTTTCAGGATACGATGTGTTCTTTGCCTTTCTGCAGGTCAGATTAGATGGGCCTGGAAAATTAGCCCATGTCTGCCCCTCCCACGCATCTCCTCCATTGAAACCAAGTAAGTGAGTGCGGCAGCCCAATCACAATAGCGCAGCCGAAAAATGTTCGCCCTCCGCAAAACCCTGCTCCACGGCCGCCTCCCCGCGCCGCCGGCCACCGCCGCCTCCAGGATCTCCTCCTTCCTCCGCTCCCTCTCCACATCTCCGGGGGGCGAGGGGGTCGGGGACGAATGGGGCTCCTCCTGGTCCACCGGCATCACCAAGGACCACTTCGACGGGTCCGCCTCCGCCGTCGGGCGCCCCTCCCCGTCCGCCCCCGTCTCCAAGGAGCTGGCGGCCGTCCGCACCATGGACGAGGAGGATGAGATCCTGCGCTCCGTGGATCGCGACAACAAGGAAGGGAGGGCGTACGTCGACTCGTGGGACAAGCGTTTTCAGGAGACGTGCGAGCTGCTGAAGCAGGTGCGGGAGCCGGGATCCCGGGGCGCCTACCTCAAGGACTCGGAGAAGCAGGAGATGTACCGGCTGCACAAGGAGGACCCCGCGACCTACACCGTGGAGCGGCTCGCCAAGGACTTCCGCGTGATGCGGCAGCGCGTGCATGCCATCCTCTGGCTCAAGGAGATGGAGGAGGAGGAGGAGAGGAAGCAGGGCAAGCCGCTCGACGACTCCGTCGAGATCCTGCTAGACAGCTGCCCAGAGTACGTGAAGAGATCCTTTTTTGCTTCCTTCGGTTTTGTGTTCAAATAATTAGGTCATGAGTCTGAGTAAAAAGATCTAGGCTTCTAGTTCGTAAGTTATGGCCCCTGTTTTATTTAAGAGAACATTATAAGGAAATCAATTACAATAAGAAAATGTCTTTTGCTAATTTGTAAGAGGTCTAGTTAATCCATGAATACTAAACTAAGTCTCTTAAATTGTTGCTTCATGCAGTTGCTTCCTGAATAGAAATTTCCAAT
Organism: Triticum urartu; assembly: GCF_003073215.2. Taxonomy (NCBI): domain Eukaryota; kingdom Viridiplantae; phylum Streptophyta; class Magnoliopsida; order Poales; family Poaceae; genus Triticum; species Triticum urartu. The sequence continues at coordinate 569,195,330 of NC_053024.1, read as the reverse complement.
GCTCTGGATCATGAAAATTGACAGTAGCACGGCAATCCTAGGTTAGAACCATGTGATTGAGACTAAACTGGGTGTATGGTTTTTAAATGAACGTGCAGTTTAAGGCTCTTCAACTCGAATGTTGTGACTATATATGCTTGATGAAATGGTATGGAGTCGAGGAATTCTTTTCGAGGGGATAAGAAAGCGTTGAGCTAGGTGTTTGTATTGCAAATGTACTAATATAGTTGTTCCAGGATGAAGTTGGCTTAATGTTATTTTGCAAGCAAAACAGTCATTGACGTCAGATCCTTGGAGATTCATCTCAGCTGGATTTTTTTTCCTGAAAATTTAAGTTTGTATTACTGATTAGCTCAACACTACACGCATAAAGTCAATGGTGGAAATTGGCAAATAGTGGGAATTTGGTTTTAACTTCTTGGTAAAGCTTACCATTTCAGTTTGCATGTTATGTACTACTAAATTGCACTTATACTCCATAAGTCCATAGACACGGAGTCACTGTTTGCAAATTGATGTGTTTCTCTCGTGAGTAGTGAGAATAAAACTATGAGATTGGAAGGTTATGCTTGGAATTGCACTTGCTACTCCATATCTGATTCTTCCTTTGGTTTTCTAGGTTTTTCAATTCCCATGACAGGGAATTTCATGTGGCATCTCTTCCATATAAACCTGACTTCAAAGTTATGCCTGAGGGCTGGGATGGCACGACAAAAGATCCTGATGAGGTCCTGTATGAGATTTCAATGAAGGAAGATCAGATGTTATATGAGGAATTTGTTCAACGCTTGGAGTTCAACAAGAAAAAGGTAGGCATATCATTTTCTTTGCTCCCTTTTATGATATTTGCTCAAAGAGAATGGCTGTTACTGCTAGTTTTAATTTGTAATCCAGTACAAACTCCTGCAGCAGACCTATAGATAGATAGCAGAAAAGAGTATGGTTGTGCTGTTCTGTTAGTTCTTCTGTGATTTAGTACAAATTCCTGCAGTCTGTTTGCTGTGACTTGTAAGACCCCATGATAATGTCTTGCTAAGTTTGATTGTTGTGGAGAGTACTGGAGTTTGTGCATAGGAAAACTCTGTTCCTGTCAAGTTCTATGGACATAGGAAATGGAAACAGTCTTTCTGTAGCAAATTTTCCACTGGTCATCTGCCTCACGCTTCATTGTTTTGCAGGTGGCAGGAGAGGTGAAGTGCCACAAGTACAGCAGGCGACGACCAGACGATGGATGGGCCTACATGGTCGAGAAGCTTGGGCCACAGGGAAGGCGTGGTTCAGGAGGGGGCTGGAAGTTCATCAGTTTGCCTGATGGGTCGAGCCGTCCTCTGAATGACACGGAGAAGATGTATGTGAAGAGGGAGACTCCGAAACGGCGGAGGAGGATCATTGCTCCATACAAGTAACAGGAAAGGCCCCTCTGCTCGTTATAATTGCAGGAGTTCTACGAACGAACGTTCTTTTGTCGTTCTCCAGGGAAGCAGAAGCGTGAGAGGTTGTAACCGCCAGCATCGGTCGTGTTTTGTTGCAGCGCCACCAGAATTCATCTTGTTTTGCTGCAGCGGATGTGGTTTAATGTATTCTTGGCATCTGTAACAAGTTCCATTCCGCACTTTAGGCAGATGAATAATATGTCTTTTGAACCGTTGGCGTGTCTCCGTCTCCACAACATTTCCGGGCAAGTTGTCACTCGGTAGGCAGTACCAGGCAAACACGCTTTGCAGTCAACATTTCATATAACCTGCAATATTTTTGCTTACAAACAGTACTTGGACATAAAATTTCCTACTACTAGTTGGACTGGAGGCCTAATAGACTATTTCTGATGTGGAGATGTATGATTTCCTTTCCTGCTGTACACATCTCCTGTTGTGCCCAATCATTTGCTTGCCGCTGGTGCTTCGACTTTCAAGCTTGAAAGGATTGCGACAAATGTGATTCAGTAAGCTTATTTAGCAGTCATCTCTGACTAAGTGCGAATTTTCTTGCGAAAGAGTAGGATTTTATGCATCTGAACTGCTCACCTGTCCGCATGTTAAGCATGCTTAGAACGAGGCAGCAGTGGAAGATGACCCACTGACTTGCTTGATGATGTTGTAAAGCGCTTTAATGTGCATCGTCCATAGTCGAAAATTCTTTGCGTCGACCCACCGTGCGGACTGTAGATCGGCCGATGTCCTTCGGCCCTGGCCACCGATCCACCAACCACACTACCTCCTCCGCCCGAAAATACTTGTTATCAAAATAGATAAAAAATGATGTATCTAGAACTAAAATACACTAGATACATCTTCTTTTATTTATCTTGATAACAAGTATTTCCGGGTAGTACTACAACAAAACTAACCCAGCCGAAAGTAATCATGAAACGACACTTCTTTTCTTGAACTTAATCATGACACGCCACTTGGTCCTCGATACGTCGCGTCCAAAGACCCAGACGCGTAAAGGCTGAAGTAACCAATGCCACGCCCACGTTTAGCGCCCGTCTCCTATCAGTTGGTTACGAATTTACGTTGATGGTGAAACGGCGGTGAGATAGGTCCATCAGCAAAAGTATGATTTCTGCTTGCGGTTTGATTGACAGTTGGTCAGGGGAACCTGGCGACGGAAATACAGCGACCGGGCAGAGACAGATGCAGCAAAGTTTTTTCGAATCAGTATCTCTAGGCTGCTCCTCGGCGCTGCATCATGAGATATGCTTTGGCAATTGTTTTTTTTTTTTGAAACTTCCAATCTATTCATAATGAATTATTTTCTTTTGAACTTTATTCATAATCAACTATGGCAGTATAAAGAGCACTAGGGGTAACAAAAAGTACAATCGGCTCCATGGACCACCTAACGGCGACTACAAATACTGAAGCTCAACGTCCCGGAAGATGGCCTCGACATGCTTGCTTCCACGGCGGCGGCAGGGGAGAGGGCGGGCGCACGGTCCCAAAGCCGTCGCCCCCTTTCCGCCTCATCCCTCACAAGCTAGACAAACCCACTTCCAGCTGCTCCCAAAAGGGGTCCAGGGCATTTGGCGGCGGTTTTTGAAACATGTTTTGGAGAGGAAGGGGTCCAGAGAGATTTGGGAGGTTTAGAGAGGGCAATGATAGACAGGGGAGGCCACGACAACCATTAAGAGGGTGGTTGTGGATGCGGCAGGCGGCCATCTTCTCGATAAGAAACATGGCCACGCTCACTCGTGTCCCTGCTGCTCACATAGCAACTCTCGACCTGCTATACGCAAGCCAGGAAATGATGTCGCGTGGCGGCCATTCGACGGGTCGACCACGGGAATCCCAAGGAGCGGATGTGGGATTAATGGTCGAGTGCCCATCCCCGGTGGTGCGTGGGAGGCCGAGCTGCTTCAAACCATGTCGTGCACTGTGAGGAGGAAGAAGCTGAAACCCTCCTGTTGGTGCAATGATTTGCCTCGTGTTTTAGAGATTGCTGTCAAAACCAGTGAGTAAACTAATGTGTTTGCTAGTGCACACAGAGATTATAAGTCCGTGAAGTGAAGGGAAGTTTGGTACAAACTCTGAAGATAATCACCTACGCTGCAGTGAAGATTATCACCGAGATTATGCGTGACGAAGTTGACCCCCAAATATTGCTGAAGTGAAGCAATTAGTCCGGTACATGGTTCAAAGAAACTGACCGCAACCAAGAAGAATGAAGACGGAGAAAAGACATAGTATTTTCTTTCGTAGTTCATTTTCTCTTTCTTGAATCATAGGACCACTGTACTATTAGGAGGGGTATAGTGTTCAAAACTTATGTTTTTCTGATGCTAAACTAAAAACCTATGAGAGTTGAGAGAAATATCTTTTTGTTCCGAATAAATACTCACCAGTGAGAGGCGTTGTTCTTTCATACTGCGGGAGATTTACTTCGGACCAGAGTCAGCTTAGTTGTTCCTCAAGTAAGTTGTCGGTTTCATTTGAAATCTTTTTTTCTTTTTCTTTTTTTTGAAAGGAGGGGACATCCCTCGGCCTCTGCATCAAGTGATGCACATAGCCTTTTATTTATCATATCAAAGTTCATCATCCGACCATAACAAAGTTCAACCAATAAATTGTCTCACATGACTGCCCGGAGGGTAAACTAAAAAGTAAAAAATTGTAGGAAAATGAGCCTCATGCATCACAAATCCTACTAGTAGGCCGCCAACCAAATCGGTTGAACAAATCCCAAGAGACCATCTCCCATCGGTTGCACCAAAAGACCGTAGGCACCCGATCCTCCTCCTTGCGAAGTAATGACCACGTATGGATCCAGATGGTAGCCTTGAAGATAACCTGCAATTTTTTTGGAACTTTTGTTCTGTTAAAAATACAATCATTACGAGTGTTCCAAATGGCCCAAAATAAAAGCATAAATTCCCACACGGATCTGAGACTTAAACTTAGGGTGCACCCCACTAACCAGTTTCCAAACATATTCGTACTACTCGTAGGTGGAGGTAGGTTGAAAGCTATATGGACCGTTCTCCATGGTAGCTTGGCAAGTGGGCATTGAAGGAATAGATGCTGAATCGACTCCTCATGCCACAAAAGCAACACTTAGTACATCCTTGCCAATCTTTTTTTTTCAGATTATCTTTTGTCAGGATGACCTTCGATCCAAGTACCACATGAAGATTTTTATTCTTGGTGGGACTTTCATTTTCCATATATACTTGTGGTGAAAAGGTTGTCCATCATTGATGAGGTCTGTATACATGGGTTTGACTGTGAAGGCACCAGAAGTAGTCAACTTCCAACGGAATGTGTCTGGTTCGTGTGAAAGGTTAACCATCATCAACCTTAGGTTCGGGTATAAGCTTCTCACAAACCAAAGCTTCTCACAACAAGCATGATGGTTTCGATAGGGAACGTCCCACCTTTGGGGATGAAACGATATCCATTGCCTCTTATTGCTTTCAAAAAATTTCTAGTGTCAACATTGAACAACATGAGTGTTGTGTCAATTTTTGTGATTTTTCAGGGTTCGTTTGGACATTTTAGGCATTAACTGGGTTTTCTAGGCATTTTATGTGCATAATTCAAATTTGAACTACAAGCACATGCTCCAATGCACTAAGGTTGGTTGAAAAATCTAATCTGTGTCCTTGGGTGAATTTCTAGGTCCCATGCAAGAGATGGGAATGAAATTCAAACACCAGGGCACTCTTGATTGCCGGCAAAACATTGAGATGCCTGATTTTTAAATTCTAGTAAATCCAAAACTCGTCTGAAATTTATGAAACTTGGCATGCTATCATGGAGTGACATCAACATGCCATGTTAAAAATTTGTCCCATTTGGGGCAGGTACGGGTATATGCTTCTCACAAACCAGAGCTTCTCACAATAAGCATGATGGTTTCGGTAGGGAACGTCCCACCTTTGGGGACGAAACGATATCCATTGCCTCTTATTGCTTTTAAAAAAATTCTCGTGTCAACATAGAACAACAGGAGTGTTGTATCAATTTTTGGGATTTTTCAGGGTTCGTTTGACATTTTTATGCATTAACTGAGTTTTCAATGCATTTATGTGCATAATTCAAATTTGAATTACATGCACATGCTCCAGTGCATATAAATTGGTTTAAAAATCAAATATGTGTCCTTGGGTGCATGCTTAGGTCCCATGCAAGAAATGAGAATGAATTTCAAACACTGGGGAACCATTGATTGCCGACAAAACATTGAGATGCCTGGTTTTTAAATTCTAGTAAATCCAAAACTCGTCAGAAATTCATGAAACTTGGCATGCTATCATAGAGCGGCATCAACATGCCATGGTAAATTTTTTGTCCCATTTGGGGCAGATTTGGGTATATGCTTCTCACAACAAGCATGATGGTTTTCGTAGGTGATACGTCCATTTTGCATCATGCTTTTATATCGATATTTATTGCATTATGGGATGTTATTTCACATTATGTCACAATACTTATGGCTATTCTCTCTTATTTTACAAGGTTTACATAAGGAGGGAGAATGCCGGCAGCTGGAATTCTGGGCTGGAAAAGGAGCAAATATTAGAGACCTATTCTGCACAACTCCAAAAGTCCTGAAACTCCACGAAACACCTTATAATAAATAATGAAAAATCCTCGCCAAAGATGAAGACCAGGGGGCCCACACCCTTCTCACGAGGGTGGGGGCGCCCCCCTAGGGCGCGCCCCCTGCCTCGTGGGCCCCCTGGTGGCTCTCAGATGACCATCTTCTCCTATATGAAGTCTTTCGTCGAGAAAAAAATAAGAAGCAACCTTTCGGGACGAAACTCTGCCACCACGAGGCGAAACCTTGGCGGATCCAATCTAGAGCTCCGGCAGAGCTGTTCTGCCGGGGAAACTTCCCTCCCGGAGGGGGAAATCATCGCCATCGTCATCACCAACGCTCCTCTCATCGGGAGAGGGCAATCTCCATCAACATCTTCATTAGCACCATCTCATCTCAAAACCCTAGTTCATCTCTTGTATCCAATTCTTGTCTCCAAGTCCGGGATTGGTGCTAGTAGGTTGCTAGTAGTGTTAATTACTCCTTGTAGTTGATGCTAGTTGGTTTAATTGGTGGAAGATCATATGTTCAGATCCTTTATGCATATTAATACCCCTCTGATTATGAACATGTTTATGCTTTGTGAGTAGTTACGTTTGTTCCTGAGGACAAGGGAGAAGTCTGTTGGAAATATGCCCTAGAGGCAATAATAAAAGCATTATTATTATATTTCCTTGTTCATGATAATTGTCTTTATTCATGCTATAATTGTGTCATCCGGAAATCGTAATGCATGTGTGAATAATAGACACCAACATGTCCCTAGTAAGCCTCTAGTTGACTTGCTCGTTGATCAACAGATAGTCATGGTTTCCTGACTATGGACATTGGATGTCATTGATAACGAGATCACATCATTAGGAGAATGATGTGATGGACAAGACCCAATCCTAAACATAGCACAAGATCGTATAGTTCGTTTGCTAGAGTTTTCCAATGTCAAGTATCTTTTCCTTAGACCATGAGATCGTGTAACTCCCGGATACCGTAGGAGTGCTTTGGGTGTGCCAAACGTCACAACGTAACTGGGTGACTATAAAGGTATACTACGGGTATCTCCGAAAGTGTCTGTTGGGTTGACATGGATCAAGACTGGGATTTGTCACTCCGTATGACGGAGAGGTATCACTGGGCCCACTCGGTAATGCATCATCATAATGAGCTCAAAGTGACCAAGTGTCTGGTCACGGGATCATGCATTACGGTACGAGTAAAGTGACTTGCCGGTAACGAGATTGAACGAGGTATTGGGATACCGACGATCGAATCTCGGGCAAGTAACATACCGATTGACAAAGGGAATTGTATACGGGGTTGCTTGAATCCTCGACATCGTGGTTCATCCGATGAGATCATCGAGGAGCATGTGGGAGCCAACATGGGTATCCAGATCCCGCTGTTGGTTATTGACCGGAGAGCGATCTCGGTCATGTCTACAT